>NC_090073.1:4949202-5027544 GCF_038355195.1 Osmerus mordax | reverse complement strand
GTCCAGTAAAGCGCTGTGTGCTGTGTGTCAGTGTTTGGGGGTCCAGTAAAGTGCTGTGTGCTGTGTGTCAGTGTTTGGGGGTCCAGTAAAGCGCTGTGTGCTGTGTGTCAGTGTTTGGGGGGTCCAGTAAAGCGCTGTGTGTCAGTGTTTGGGGTCCAGTAAAGTGCTGTGTGCTGTGTGTCAGTGTTTGGGGGGTCCAGTAAAGCGCTGTGCGCTGTGTGTCAGTGTTTGGGGGTCCAGTAAAGTGCTGTGTGCTGTGTGTCAGTGTTTGGGGGTCCAGTAAAGTGCTGTGTGCTGTGTGTCAGTGTTTGGGGGGTCCAGTAAAGCGCTGTGTGTCAGTGTTTGGGGGTCCAGTAAAGCGCTGTGTGCTGTGTGTCAGTTCCCCTCTCCAGAGTGGGACACGGTGACTCCGAAGCCAAGAACTTGATCAACCAGATGCTGACCATCAACCCTGCCAAGAGGATCACCTCCCAGGAGGCCCTCAAGCACCCCTGGGTCTGCGTAAGTACACTCACACACACACACACACACACACACTCACACACCCACACACACACACCCACACACACACACACACACACACACACACACACACAGTCACGTACACTGACATACAGGTGCGCCCAAACAGACACACACACACATACTGTACCAATCTGGTTCTGATCCACTCTTTTGTCTTCCCTCTCTCTCTCTCTCTCTCTCTCTCTCTCTCTCTCTCTCTCTCTCTCTCTCTCTCTCTCTCTCTTCTCCCCCAGCAACGCTCCACAGTGGCGTCTATGATGCACAGACAGGAGACGGTGGAGTGTCTGAAGAAGTTCAACGCCAGGAGGAAACTCAAGGTGAGGCGCGGCGGGCGGGGGTCACGGTGGGCGTGTCTGTGTGGAGCGGGTGGGCGTGTCTGTGTGAGCGGGTGGGCGTGTCTGTGTGAGCGGGTGGGCGTGTCTGTGGGAGCGGGTGGGCGTGTCTGTGGGAGCGGGTGGGCGTGTCTGTGTGAGCGGGTGGGCGTGTCTGTGGGAGCGGGTGGGCGTGTCTGTGTGAGCGGGTGGGCGTGTCTGTGGGAGCGGGTGGGCGTGTCTGTGTGCGCGGGTGGGCGTGTCTGTGAGCGGGTGGGCGTGTCTGTGTGAGCGGGTGGGCGTGTCTGTGGGAGCGGGTGGGCGTGTCTGTGTGAGCGGGTGGGTGTGTCTGTGGGAGCGGGTGGGCGTATCTGTGTGAGCGGGTGGATGCGTGCGTGTAGGTGTTGCTCGTGAATGCGCGTGCCTGTTCCGTAGTTCCATATCGCTGTGATGACGATTCAATCACCTGCTGTTTCAGGGGGCCATACTTACCACCATGCTGGTGTCACGGAACTTCTCTGGTGAGTGACGCACACACACACTCACACACACACACACAGCTCCTTATAGTAAGCCTGGTCAGCTGGTCCTGTCCTGGTTACTTTACAGGGTGACCAACATGTCGGTTGAAGGTTGTAACACTGCTGGACTCCAGGTGCAGCAGTAATGCCCACTGCTGTGAAAGTCCTATAGCATGCATCTCAAGCAGACACTTCTAGAACACAGTAAAGCTTATCTGTAGATCATCTGTATGTGAAGTGTGTGCGTGTGTAAGGGTGTGTGTGTGTGTAAGGGTGTGTGTGTGTGTAAGGGTGTGTGTGTGTCTGTCTGGGATATTTGTGCCCGAGCGGACATGAGTCATGCTGGTCATAACGTCAGGCTGAGATGATCTGAGGTGAACAACCACTCAACCCTCCCACGCCTTTCAGTCACACACACACACACACACATACACAAACACACACACACACACAGGTGTGTCTGCCAGCCACGTCACCTCTCCAGAAATGGCGTCTATGATCAGTGATGACTCACAGCCAGGAAAGGGGGAGGGAGAGAGATGAAGGGATGAGATGAAGGGATGAGAGAGGGTGGAGAACAGGGGGAAGTGGAAGAGACGAGGTTGAGGGGGAGGGAAAGAGGTGAAACAAAGGATGAGAAACAGAGGAAGAAGGGTTTTAAAGAGGTAGGCAGAGAGAGTGCACAAAGAGAGAGAGAGAGAGAGAGAGAGAGAGAGGGGGGGGGGGGGGAGAGAGAGAGTGGGAGAGAACAGGCTGGAGATATTCCCTCTGTAAATACAATCAACACAAGGCTGTCTGTCAGTATTGTTTCCTGTAGCAGGACCTAGTTCCAGAGAGTTCCAGTCTCGTGGAACCGTGGAATGTGTTCTACTGATGTGGGGGGAGACTCGCCCAGGATGAGATGTTGTGGATGTGTGTGTCATTAATCCCTCTTCTTTTTACACTACTGAATCTGGTCTTGTTTCTTCCTCTCCCTCCTTCCTTCTCTCTCCTCCTCTCTCTCTCTCCCGCTTCCTCTCCCTCTCACCTTGTCCCCCATCCTACCTCCCCCATTCTCTCTCTCTCCTTCCCTTTTTCTTTCCTCTCTCTCCCCCCCCCCCTACCTCCCTTCCACCTTCCTCCTCCATCTCACCCCCTTCCTCCTTTCTTCCTCCTCTTCCCCCCGCCCCCTCTTCCCTTCCTCACCCATGTCTCCTTCCTCTTTCCTTCCTTCTTTCCTCCTTCCTTCCTTCCTTCCTTCCTTCCTTCCTTCCTTCCTTCCTTCCTTCCTTCCTTCCTTCCTTCCTTCCTTCCTTCCTTCCACTCCATCCATCCTCCCCACGTCATGCGTCATGTGACTGTGCCGGACCTATCAGTGGGTCGTCAGACCACCGCTCCGGCTTCTGTCACCGCGGCCGCGGCAGCCGTTGCTGCGGCAGCGGGCACCACTGCGGGGCTGGTGGAACAAGGTAGCCTGGCACACCCTCCCCCCCCCCTCTCTCTCCTCCTCCTCCCCCGCCCCTCCCCTCCATCCCTCCACGCGGAGCAGCATGGGAGCTAAGAGCATGCCCCCTCCGCGCCTGAAACTCACCCTCCCGGCTCCATCGCGAGGCCTCATTGGCCGGCCTGGCCTTTCTCTCTTTATTCCCGATAGGGCTGCCGCAGTGTCCATCGCCGCTGTGCCACTGACCCCCCCCCCCCCCCCCCCCCGCCTCATCCGTCTCTCCTCCCCTCACAGCACAGGAGCATGTGGTCCAGTGTGACCTACTGAACAGCCTAACCCTGTTCCCCTCTCTCTGTCTCTCTGTCGGTCTGTCTGTCACCCCTCATCTCTCTCTTTCCCCTCCACCTTCCCTCTCTTACTTTCTTGTCACTTATCTCCCCCCCCCCCCCCCTCCCTCCCTCCATCCCAGTCTCTCCCCTTCTCTGCTCCTCTATCTGTTTTTCTCTGTCTAAGAACGACACTGGAAAGTTCACCCCTTTAGATTGAAGGATGGAACTGCCCGCGCGCTGTCTGTGAATGCTGCATGGGGCACTGGACTGGTGCATGTGCTCTAACCCGGGGGGGGGGGGGGATACGATGCATGTTTAGCTTTGTCTGAGATGAAGCAAGGTTTAACATGCGATGTCTTGTCGTAGTGCAGAGGAAGCCCTTTGGAACTGATGTTGTTATAAGAAGCCTCTAATGTTGCCAGTTTGACCTGGTACACTAACAGGTCACTAACTACATACTGCTTTGGGTATTTTCGAATGTGCTTCATCAATTAATTGTGTTATAAAAATAAATACAAATAGAAATCGTGTTATTATTATTCGCAGTATGGTGACACTGATAATGTCACATGTTGAAGATGGCTCCAGATAGTATTATGAAGCATAGGCAGCTTTCATATTGTTTATCCTTGAAGAAAAAAACAGTTGAGGAGAAAGACCGTTCTTCCCAAAAACGGTATTGAAAAAACTTGATGTGACTATCTGTCCATGTTGAAGCTTTACACTCACCCCTGCTTGGAGCCAAAAACAAGTTTCCCTGCGGCCCAATAAACTATATATTAACTTACCTTATCTTACCCCGAGTCTTCCGGAGACTTCCTGAGTCTTCCCAAGTCTTCTTGCTTTCTCCTTAGTCCTCCGGCATACTCGTAAAATATTAATTCGGAGCGGTCTCTACGTATCAGCTTGGTGGCATCTCTCCAATGGGATCCTCATCTGCAAAGAGCCTGTGCAAATGCGGCCATATTTACTGCTATTCAGCCAAGTTCCGACCCCAGAGACATCGTGGAACATTTCTTCTGTCGTTTTTTGGGTCGCAAAACAGTGATAAAACATGATTTGAAAGGATGCGTTCCGTGAAGTTTTGGAGCCGAGAGCCTCTTTCTGGTGTCGTAACGATCTAATACAGGGAGGATCAATGATAACATCATGATGTTCTGCTTTCATAAGAGAGCAGTTACAGTCCTAAAACCGCAATGAAAAATGTTGTAAAAAAACCCCAAAGAATTTGATAGGATTTTAGTGCTCTGTTATTTCCCCAGCCAACTCCCATAATCCTCCAACAAAGTATTGTCTCTGTTTTCTGCCACAAGAAAATGACAGACTGATACGTCCAATGTTCCATCTGCGTGACTGAAGTCCACTTCCAGGGACTTGGAGGCTGTTCTCACCTGCAGCCCCCCAGCGTTCCCCCCCTCTCACAGGCCTTGGTACCAGAGGGCCTAACCTGCACCAGAGTGTATAATGACTTTTTTTTATAGGCTCTAACCAGTTTGACTCTTCTTCCTTTCTTTTCTCTGTCTCTTTCTCTGTCTCTCTCTCTCTCTTCTCGCTTCATGTGTCATTTGTAACAAGGTAAGGAGCCTTTTGCTTCCTCCCTGGGTGTTAAACATCCTCAACCTTTGACCTTTCCCGGTTGGAGGGGGAAGCCACCGCACCTCCTAGTTGCCCCCTACTTCCTGATGGGAATGTTTACTTCCTGTTATCCATCTACTAACCATCCGTCTTGCAACGACTCTCTTGCAGAGCGGTCTGGGTGGTAGTGAATGCTGGGCTCTGGTGTCAAAAATGTTTTAGAAGGAGGATGTCTTTGTATTTTCATCACCCCCCCCCCCCCCCCCCCCCATTCTCTCTCTTCTCCTTCCCTGTCCTCTCATCCCCCTCTTTCTCCTCCTCCTCTTCTCAGCTCCTACGCGCCCGATCAAGGGAGAGCTTGTGAATTTGGCAGGGTTGTGACCCCTGTTTCTCCTCCTCGGAAACAGTAGGGAGGGTTGTGAGTCAGGCCCCGCGTGTTACAGATAAACATTCCTGTCATTCTGGCCGTCCCCGGGTAACAGGAGCGGGCTCAGACGCCGAGCCAACTGCTGAATGAGCACATCTCTCCCAGGGACACACAGGGAGAAGGAAGCTCTGCGTGAGCTTACAGGGAAGACGAATAGGGGGGGAGGGCACAGCACAGGGGGGAAGAGGATCGTTCCAGTCGCTGCGTTATGATGCGACCTTTGTCTCTCTCTTCCACTCCTGGCCTCTTTCCTCCCTCCCTGCGTCTCTCCTCCTCTCATGTCTCTTTTCCAAGATGTCCGGGGAGAGGAAAATACCTTGTTTTCTCCGGCAGAGAATCTTCTGGCTCTCCTCATCTCTCCTCACCTCCCCTCTGCTCTTTTCTCCCCGGTCCACGCCTCGCCTCACCTCACCTGTCCTTCCCTCTCTCTTCTCCTCTGCTCTCCTCTTCTCTCCTCTCCTCATTTCTCCTCATCTCTCCTCTCCTGACCTAAAACATACTCTGGTTACCAGCCCTTGTGGGACATTAGTGTCTCTCAGTTTCTCCAGAAATCAGTCTCTGATGAAACATCTAATGGAAGCGAAGCAGCTATTCATTGCATGTGAGCAGAGAGAGAGAGAGAGAGAGAGAGAGAGAGAGAGAGAGAGAGAGCATAGGGAGTTGGAGAGAAGAGAGAGCAGAGAGAAACCGAGAGAAAAGACCAGAACACCCCAACTAGTGTTTTACATAACGCTGTTTCTCCTCGTGAAGTGATTGGATGTGAGTGGACTGAATCACACTCCATCCTTCAATCATCCCTCTGGAGGGTGGAGGCGGAGGAGAACAGCAGAGAGACCAGGGGGGAGAGGAGGTGGGGGTACTGGGGGGACTGTGAGGAGACCAGTACAGGGGGGGGGGAGTTCATTAGCGGTTCTTTTTCATTAGAATCTGCCTCTACTAATCTTATGTGTTGATCAGACCCCCTTTACTGTAATCAAATAATTTTCTGAGAGACTGCAGGTTAGCATGAGGTCAAAGACCCACTCAGGAGAAATATGTTTGTGTGTTGATCGCTTTTAACGACTGTGTGTGATAAGATCTGTCTTTTGGTGTGTGTGTGTGATTCTGTCTGTATATGTGTGTGTGTGATTCTATCTGTATACTTGTGTGTGTGTGTGCGCGCGTGATTCTGTCTGTATAAGTGTGTGTGTGATTCTCTCTGTGTGTATGTGTGTACATCAGTGCCGTACACACACTCGTGCCACACTGCATCTGTGCTGGTGTGAGACAGGAAGGATGCTCCGGTCTCCCCAGCTGCTAGGGATTATGGGTATTACAGTCATCAGGCTACTAATCCACAGTATCAGTGAAGATGGCTACCCCTTTCTCTCCCCCCGCTCCCCCTCCTCTCCTCTTCTCCCCCCTCCTCTCCAAACCCCCCATCCCCCCTCTCTTTCCTTCCTCCTTCTCGCCCAGCTCTCCCCAACTCCTCCCCGCTCCATCCATACAACGTGCCACGACAACCGTTGGAACGGGTGACGGTGTGGGAGTGGGAGTGCTGGGTGGGTCGGCTGCCAGTATGTGTCCAGTCAGGAAACTCCACTGGGTGCAGCTCCTAACCATGTGACCCGCTCACCTGTCAGCCCCTCCCACGCTCTCAGGGATTGGTCCAGGAGACAGGCCCCCATTGAATCGGACCGAGACCCCCCAGCTCTTATAGCTGCCGGTCTGGAGTAGTCTGATTGACCCCCCCTTCCCATGCCCACCTGACCTCTGACCCCTTGCTCTCTCTCCCCCTGTCTCCCCCAACAGCAGCCAAGAGCTTGCTGAACAAGAAGGCGGACGTCAAGGTAAGGTTTCCCCCGGTTTCGCCTTCCCTCCTCCACGCCTCCTCTCTCCTCCTCTCTCTCTCTCTCTCTCTCTCTCTCTCCCTCTCTCCCTCTCTCTCTCTCCCCTTCCTCAGCCTTCCGGCTGCTTCTTTCTGTTTCCTTTCTCCTCTCTGTCCTTCTCGCTGAGCTTGCTGTTTCCCGCATACGGGTCTCTTGTTTAGTTATCAGGTCTGTCTTGTCTTCTGTAAAGTGTGTGTGTGTATTAAAGAGAGAGAGAGGCATTGGAGGCATTGGTCCTCCCTGCTTCTCAACCATCCCGGCCGCTCATCCCACAGACAGCGCGATGCGTTTGGCCGTCAGATGGCGAGAGCCCGAGTGTGTAAAGCGTGGGCGTGCGCGCGCTTACATGAGGGGAGGAGGAGGAGGAGGGGGGGGGGGGGGGGGCGAAAGAGTGTGTCTGGAATGTGTGTGTAAATGAGCGTGCGCGGGTGTGTGCGTGCGTTAGCCTGTGCTGCAAGATCTGGCGAGCAGGGAAAGTGACTTGGACTCCGAGAATAGCCATGAGTCTGAACCCGAGAAACTCAGTCGACCGAAATAGACGCACACTTCCCCTGCGCCACTCTCATCGCCTAGCAACAGGCTCCCCGCACACTGGCTCAAACCCTTTTTTGAACGATTTTTCATTTGTTTCCTGACCCCCCCCCATACGCCCACCCCCTCCTCCTCCCTTCCCCCGCCCTCTCATCTCTCCATCTCCTGTCATCTTCCTGGTCGCCTCATTGGCTGCGTTCCTTCTGGCCCGCCTCTCTCTCTGCTTCAGTCATGCAGACCAGCACCTGGCACTCACCAGTCTAGCTTGAACACCTGCTGTAGACAGTCTGGGTCTGGTCTGGATCCTGACTCTGGGCTTTAGACTCCAGTGATGACTTCCTCTCTGAGGATGGCTACTTCCTGTTCCTGTTGTTCCTATCTCATGAAAGCTGTTTCCTGTTCGTCTGCTTGCACATCCTCCACTCCTATCTCTCCTTTGAGAGGGCCCATAGAAATAGTCTTTCCATGTGGGGCCTTCTGAAATGCTCTCTTCTTCTTTGGTGAAGCCAGTGTTATACCAAACAGGTCTGTCTTCTTCTTTGGTGAAAGCAGGGCTGTGTTAGACTGTTCTTCTTCCCGGTGCCTTGTACCCAACATTCTCAGTTCACAACACCTGTCACGTCATCCATTCATCTGTTGTCATTGGTCCTCTCCTTCTCTTCCATCACCTGGAGCAGAAACGCAAGTCCAGCTCCTCCGTCCAGTACATGGTGAGCACGCCGTTTACACTCCTCCTCTCTTCACCTCCTTACCTCCCTCCGCCCCTCCTTCTCATTCAGCCTCCTCTGCTGTCCCTTCGGTTCCTGCTCCCTCCTCCCCTCTCTGCCTCTCCCCACCTTCATCCTCCTCTCCTCCCCTCTCATCCTCTCCTTCACCCTCTCCTCTACCCTTCCTCTCCCTTCCTCTCTTTCCCTCTCATCCTCTCCTCTCCTCCACTCTCTTCTCTATTCTGCTCCCCTCTCGTCCTCCTCTCCACCATGTTTCCATCGGTTCACGTTGAACTAAATGAAGGTATTTCTAAGGAGTCCATCTCAGTGGTGTGGCTCCCGCTCTGAGCATCTACGATTGGTTCCTTTCACGGTGCGTGTGCTGTGACAGCGTGCAGCTCGGCAGCTGATTGGGCACGGTAAATACCTGTATTCTGAGTGGTCAGCACCGGTCAGCGTTTCATCCGATCAGCTTTTTGGGACATGCAGCGTGTCTGTCCGCCCCAGGCTGCTGTCGGGGGGGTCCATCCGTCGTCTGGACGAGCCCCCGTTGGCTCTGTGAGGCTCACTTTGGCACTCTGGCGTCCCCTGGGGACAGGGAGGGACTGAGGCTGTTGTACGGATACTAGTCATTCTCGTCTGGTGGTTCACTTGAGCGATTGAGCGCGCGTGTGTGTGTAGGTGTGTGTTTTCATGTGTGACATGAAAAGGTGTCTCATGGTGAAACCACGTGATGTTGTTTGCTTCTTGTCTTGTGTGTGCGCTCTTGGTTTCTCTCTCTTCTTTTTGTTGTTGTTGTCTCTCTCTCTTTCTCCACTCCTCTATTCCACTTCCTGCCTCTCACGTTAACCGGCTGCTTAATCTTGACACTGTTTAACCCGGGACCTGTCTCTCTGACATCATGGTTCACCCTTTGACCTCTCGCCAAACTGGTTCTTGTTATGTGCTAAAGACCCAGCGCCATGTCACCCGAGCAGACAGGGTTTAAGGTTAAAGGTCATGCCCTTTTGTACTGTAGGAGTGTGAGGGGTGTTAACAAACCCGGTTCCTTCAGACTCCCACAAGCTGGATATACCCTGAATACACCACAGAAGCGAGGGGATTACGTTTAAATATGATCCCACCCTACAGATGGACGTGAATTGACTCCTATCCTATTTACTGCACATGACCGGTGTCTTTGTACATGTCATTCTAAATTTAATTCCTCGTGGTCAAATTGACAAATCTGATTGGTGTAAAGGTTGACAAATGATGATGTCACATGCCTGATGATGTCAGATATTCACCCGCCCATTCATTTCACCAAACAAGTGTCGCATGAACACACCCGCACACCCTCTCACCTTAACACACACCTTCTCACCCAAACAGTACACACACCCTCTCACACACACACTCAAGAGAGCGCACACACCCCCTGTCTCACACACACACCATCACCCTCACACAAATATCCTCTCTCTCACAGACACACTCAAGCGGGCAACCACACCCTCTCTCACACATTCAAGCATACATCGACACGCTCACACTTTCTCGCGCACACACACACACACACGCATAATGTTTGCTGTATTAACACTGTGTTGTGTCTCCCCCTTGCACAGCCCCTGGCAAACAGCACGAAAAACAGCATAGTCACCAGCCCCAAAGGAAACACCCCTTCTCCTGCTCTGGTATTTACCTTCTAACCCCCCCCCTTCCTCCCAGCCTCCGTCTGTACTTCCCTCTGTTTCTCAGCCCCCCACCCCCACCTCCTCCCTCCTCCCGTGTCAGTCGTGGGTTCTGTGAGGGTTCTGTGAGGGTTCTGTGATGGTCCTCTGGGTGTGTTGTGGTTCCGCGCCTCTCTCAGCGTGGTCCTGGGGAGGAACCTGCAAGGGCGGGTGGCGTGAAGAGGAGGGTTTGCTGTTACGGAACTTGATATTGTGTGTTCTGGATGTTATATGTGTCTACAGACACTCAGGTGGAGAGAGGATCTGTGTGTGTGTCTGTCTGTGTGTCTATCTGTCTGTCTGTGTGTGTGTGTGTCTGTCTGTGTGTCTATCTGTCTGTCTGTCTGTCTGTCTGTCTGTCTGTGAGTGGGTGTTGCCCTCTGGTGGACAATAGCAGGAACAGCAGGGTTCCAGACTAGAACAGGCCGCTCAGAAACGTGAGCCTGAGAGGACAACAATGCCAGGCATTCGGTGTACACACCACCACTGTAGCAGATGCAGCCATATATCAGCATGTTTATACGAGACCTCACAGTTGCCCTTTAGCTGTAGGAGGGTAGGGACGCGTGTGTGTGTGCGTGCGTGCCCGTTGCACACCGGTGTGTGTCTACGAGAATTGATGTGCACACTGCACACTGCACATTTGTGCGTGTGTGCATCTGTGTGTGCGTGTGTGTGCATCTGTGTGTGTGTGTGTGTGCATCTGTGTGTGTGTGTGTGTGTGTGTGTAGTGTGTGTGTGTGTGGTCCTGGTGTAGGAGATACTTTTCCCTTGCCTCGATGAGAGTGGGAGGGTGAAACCTCCAAGCTGTTGCTATGGATCCTGATTACTGCTCTGCTAGTTGACTCCAAATTCTTCCGTTGAGGAACATTTACCATACACTGGTCCCATACATCTGGTTTCATAGACTAGTACTTCTTTTTGACTTTAGTTGTTAACTAAAATGTGTGTGTGTGTGTGTAGATCATTTGTACTCAATGAGAAACCAGAAGAGCAGAGTGGCAGGGGGTAGCTCTCTGTAAAGTCCTTTAGTGAACACGTGAGGTGAGGAGTGACGCTCAAAAGTGTCTCTCTCCATGCAGTGGTTCCTAACCCCCCCCCCCCCCCCCCCATCTCCCAAGCTGCTGCCGCTGCCTGTTGCCCAAGGCAACTGTTGACTGTTGTCATGACAACAATGTCATCATCATGCGAAAGACAGCCGGCTGATGATTGGTCATGGGCAGGTGTCATGCGTGCATGTGTGTGTGTGTGTGTGTGTTTTGCCATTCCTGTGGTGCGCATATCTATTTGTGGATCAGTGAGTGCTGCTGTTAAACAGACTCTGTGATGGGTTCCCCTTGACCATGTAACAGAATGTGAAAATTCAGATTGATGATTTCTGTCAAATGGTTTGTGTGCACGTGAGTTTGTGTGTTTGGAAGTGTACTTGCTATCTGTTCCTCTGTGTGACGGTTTTTGTGTGCGTGTAGTGGGTGTGTGTTCAGTTCTCAGTCTGAGTGTCAGTGTGTGTAGTGTTCAGTGTGTGTGTGTGTGAGTGTGAGTGCACATCGTCTGAAATGATTTATAATGACAGTCCTCAGCTCGTCACCCCGTCAGTTGTGGAGAGTCCACATCTCTCCGCCTCTAGAATCTTCCTTCCTCTGTTCTCCTGCACTAGAACTTTCCATCTCTCTCCTCCTCCTCCTCTGCCCTCCTCACTTAGAACCTTCCTTCCTTCTCTCACCGCCCCCTCGAAAACCCCCGTTTTACCCTGTTTCCCGGCTGCATCTGTTCATCCGTTCATCTTTCTCTCCCTTTCCCCCCTCCTCCTCCTCCTCCTCCCCGCCCGCCCTCCATCCATCTCTTTTTTCCTTCCATTTTCTCCCTATCTTCATATTTCCCTACGTCTCTTTCTCTCTCTTTTCACCTGTCTTTCCTTCCCCCTCTCTCCTCATCTCTCTCCATCTCTCCACACCTCTCTCTTTTCTCTGTAGGAGCCTCAGACCACTGTAATCCATAATCCAGTGGATGGGACTAAGGTACAGCCCCCTCTCCCGCCCTCCCCCTGCTGTCATCCCGTCCTCCCTGTCATCCTCTGCCTCATCTGCCTCATGTCCGTGGGCTCCCTCGGCCCGTGTAGAGTGTGTGTGTGTGTGTGTGTCAGGATGTTCAGGATGGTGCATGGGTCGTCTGTACCATCTGTGAGTTTTGATTTGGTCAAATATTTGGTCAAAGATCTGTCTCTTTGTTCAGGTTGTTTGGTCCGAAATCGTCTTTTATCAGGATAAGGGAAATTGTAATGCGCGTATACGACACACACACACACACACACACACACACACACACACACACACACACACACACTGAAGTGGGTGAGACATGACATGTATTGTGGAAGGTCTAAAGACAGCGTTGACCCAGCTGTAGTTTCACTGGAACCATCGACATAGATGTGCCGTAGGCCCTCTGTAGAGATGTGTGTACTTGGTAATGATCTCTGTACTGTCTGTGTACTTAGTAACACTGGTTGTAAAGATATCTGTACTGGGTATATGTATATGTACTAAGTAAGGTTGTCTATATAGATGTCTGTACTTAGTGAAGTTATTTGTATCTGTATCTGCGCTAAATAGTCTGTGTGTGGATCTGTACAGACAGCTCTACTGTATATACCCTAACGTAGACAAGGCTATGGACACGTAGATCTGATATTCCGGCTGGGAGAACAGAGTCCAAGATGTTCAACTCTGCTTGTGTTTTGGTTGTTCTTACAAGTGTGTGCTCTTACATTACAATGCTTGTGTGTGTGCAGGTGTGTGTGTTTGCTTGCATGTGTGTGTGTGTGCAAGTGTGTGTGTGTGTGTATTCGTGTGCTTACACGTATGTGGGTGTGAATTTGTGCGGAAGTGTGTGAACGTGTGTGCGTGTGCTTATGCTTCCGTGCGTGTGTGTGTGTGTAAGTGTGCGTCCTCCTGTCTGACTGTGTTTCTCTGTCCTCCAGGAGTCCTCAGACAGCAGCAACACCACTGTGGAGGATGAGGACGTGAAAGGTGAGGACAACCACACACACACGCACAAACACACACGTCTACATTCTACTGGGTGCAGTGAGTCCCCGGAACGGTTTGCGAACTCAGTGTTTTACTGTTCTGCTACAGAGAACTAAGACCCCCCCACCTCTCCATAGACACTGCCTACGTGTGTGTGTCTGCCCCCACCCTTGCCCCCACCCCTCCCCCCAAAGTAAAAGCTGTACTCTACTTTCCCCGCACCCCCCTACACACACACACACACACACACACACAACCCCTCCCTGCTATGTAGAGGCTCTAGTGTATTGTGTTGTACCTTTCCAATCGCCCCCCCCCCCCCCCCATGCCCCTTTACCCCCCAGAAGCACAGCAAGGGCACCTTTGGGGTGTATTTTTAACTGCTGACAGGAAACAGAGCTGTGGTCGAGTGTGGGGCTTGTGTAAGGAGGGGGTGCAGGCTCTGGACAGCAGGGAAGGTTAGCCACTCTGGAGACTCTGTCTACAGCAGCTAGCTATAGTAGCAAGGGGAGTTAGCCAGTCTGTAGACAGTCTCTGTAGAGCAGCTAGAAATAGCAGCAAGAGGAGTTAGCCAGTCTGTAGACTGTCTCTGTAGAGCAGCTAGCAATAGCAGCAAGAGGAGTTAGCCAGTCTGTAGACTGTCTCTGTAGAGCAGCTAGCGATAGCAGCAGGAGGGGTTAGCCTCTGTACCTCATTCGCTTCGACACTGCTTCATAAACAACAAGGTCCAGGTGAGAACTTTGGGAAGTTTGTGATTGTTTGTGATTGTTTTAGTTACAGCAAATCCTGGTTGGTTATGGATTGGCTAAGGGCTGGGTATATGTATCTGCTGGGGCATTTGTGTGTGCGTGGGTGTGTATGTTTGTGAGACAGCTGTAGATGCAGCACCTGTCCTGTGTTGAGCTTTAGTGGAGCATCTGATGGTTATATTTATCTGTGACAAAGAGTTGTGTTTGTGGCAGGGCTGGGTTTGGGAGCCAGGGCTTGAACGGGGTTCAGGCTGCGTTCCACAGGAGAGAGTGAGGGAGATGGCTCTAACCCTAACCCTCCAGCACAGCAGAGAGCTAGACCTCTCCTCATGTTTAGTATCAACACTATCAATCATCATCATCACCATCATCACCATCTTCGCCACCACTATCCTCCTCCTCCTCCTCATCATCATCATCATCATCCTCTTCTCCATAATCCTCGTTTCTAAATAGCGTTCTGACCGTCTCTCCATTCCTGTAGTGGAGAGACCTTCAGATTGCTTAGTGGCGTGCTCGTCCAATCAGAACCGGCGTTCTCTTAACCCTCCCTCGCCTTCAATGTTCCTGTCCAATCCTCCGCCTCCTCCATCCTCATCCTCTTCTTCTTCTCCCCTCCGCCCGTCCACCCCGCACCCACATGCGACGGCTGGGTGTCTGTGTGTGTGTGTGGTCAGGGAAGAGTTTAGACAGCGGCTCGGTTAAGACCCAGTCCAGCATCAGCTCCCTACCAGACACGGCGCAGGGCCCCTCCCCTGCTGTCTACTGTAAGTGTGCATGTCCCCCAGCGCTGTGTGACACGCACACACACACACACACACTCATCCGAATCCGAATTTGTTTTATTTGCCATGTAAGTTCACACGAACAAGGAATATACTGTGGCAGGAAGGTGCATATGATAAACGGATACTCATACATACATACACACACACACACACATATACACACACACACACACATACACATCTACACACACATACAAGCGTACACAATCCTTTCTCTCCTTTCATCCTGCTCCCCTCTGATCTGCCCACACTGTGTTACTGTAATACCTGCTCACTAACTCTCCCCTGTGGACGAAGGAAGAACAGCAGCAACAGCACCACAGCCCAAGTCAATACGACTGAACTAGTTCTGGTCTTGACCACTTAGTTCCCTCTCTATGAGCCTGTGGTCCATCTGGAGAGCTACAGGACAGATTTATGAATGAAGAATAGAGGATGTGCAGTATTTGTACGTCGCTTTGCATAAAAGCGCCTGCTAAATGAATACAAATGTACATTGCAAATCATTTATAGCGGTTACGGTTAGTGACAACCACTTACAACCACTAACCCATAGTCATTGTTAAGATGTGGATGCACAAACTAACATTATACCATATTGTGTGTGTACAGACGTCCATAAAATAATTGTTTTTA
Organism: Osmerus mordax; assembly: GCF_038355195.1. NCBI lineage: Eukaryota > Metazoa > Chordata > Actinopteri > Osmeriformes > Osmeridae > Osmerus > Osmerus mordax. The sequence continues at coordinate 5,012,410 of NC_090073.1, read as the reverse complement.
TGGTAATAGACTAGGGTGGAGGGGGTTTAAGGGTCAGCCAGCTGGACAGCTGTTCTTGGGCAGGAGCCAGGGTTGTTGGGCTGGACCAGCACACCCAGTGTGTCCTCTCAACCCGACCCGGGCTGGTCGGATCTCTACTTCTGCTTACACCCCTCCTCTCATCCTTCACCCCCCCCTCCTCTCTGTCTCCCTCCGTACCTCTCTCCCTCACCTGTCTCCCCCCTCCATGTGGACCCCCCCAGCCACCAAGTTCTCTGACCTGCTGGGTTGTGTGCGCCGGGGGTCTGGGCCTGTGTCGGACGGGGAGGGTGGAGCCAGTACCCCCCCCTCCTGCTGCACTGTCCGCCTCTTCCCCCCCACACACCCCTGCCTTCCCCATGCAGAGTAAGTAGCCCCGCCCATGCCCCCCCCCCCCACTCTGACACACTCAGCAATCCTTACTTCCTTCATCGGCATGTCTGCTACTCTTTCAATGATTTCTTTTTTTTTCTCACCCTCCTCTCCCTGTCTGCAATCTGCCCCATGCCCTTCTACTTTCTTTCGTCTCTCCATCTTTCCATCTTTCCATCCCACCTTCTCTCCATCCCTCCATCTCTCCACCCCTCCATCTCTCCACCCCTCCATCTCTCCATCCTTCTGGGGGGGTCCAGTGTCTCGTCTCACAGACCTGGTGAGCAGCGTGCGTCGGGCGCCCCCCCCCCCAGCACCAGAGACAGAGGCCGCCCCCGTGGTCTCCAGGCCCACCCCCCCACCGACACACCCCACCTCCTCCCCTCCCCCCCTGTCCCCCCCCCCTCCTCGGACCCCCCCGAGCCCCTCCCTCTCCTCACAGAGTGAGTACACACTGCATGACCCCGCCCCGCCCCTGCCCCTAACACCCTGTGTGCTAACCTAGTCAGGGGACACTGGGAGATTGGCCTAGCAGGACTGTGTGTCAGTGTGTGTGTGTGTGTGTGTCACAGACTGCCTGGAGCAAAGACAAGGTGATCGATGGATAGATAGATTGGAGTTAGATGGTGTTGAACAGAAGCAGAGAGCTTATGATTGTGTTGTTAGTGGTTTTCTTTAACTCCTGTGTGTGTATTTATATGTGTGTGTGTGTGTGTGTGTGTCGTGAGTGTGTGTGTAACACGACTAGCATGCTGAGTGTGCTGTGCACTTCCATTGCCCAACCAGCACTTGACAGTGTGTGTTACTGTGTGTACAGGATGCACCTGTCAGTGTGGGGGAATGTTCCTAAATATGCCCCAACACTCGTTAACAAGCTCAACACACACACCTGGTTCAAGAGACACTCAGCACACACACACACACACACCTGGTTAAAGTGAGTCACTGTGCTCCTTTCCCAGCGCGTAAACAGGAGATCATCAAGATCACTGAGCAGCTGATTGAGGCCATCAACAACGGAGACTTCGAAGCTTACGCGTAAGTCCAGAAGCTTCTTCTGTTTACATGGATTCTAATGTGTGTGTGTGTGTTTCCTCCATACATCCTCCTTCCATACATATTATACTTGTTCATTATATGTTTGGATAGCACTTTAGTGATTATAATTATTGTGTGTGTGTGTGCGCTTGTGTGTTCATCTCTCCCTGCAGGAAGATCTGTGATCCTGGTCTGACCTCGTTTGAGCCAGAGGCTCTGGGCAACCTGGTAGAGGGCATGGACTTCCACCGCTTCTACTTTGAGAACTGTAAGAGTCCGCAGAACGAATCAGGCAGGATGATAGCTGATTATCAACAGCAGAATCATATCTCCATCTGTCTCCTTCTCTTCTCTCCCTGTCTCTCTTCTCTCCCTGTCTCTCTTCTCTCCCTGTCTCTCTTCTCTCCCTGTCTCTCTTCTCTCCCTGTCTCTCTTCTCTCCCTGTCTCTCTTCTCTCCCTGTCTCTCTTCTCTCCCTGTCTCTCTTCTCTCCCTGACTCTCTTCTTTCCCTGTCTCTCTTCTCTCTCTGTCTCTCTTCTCTTCCTCCCTCCCTCCCATCTCAGTCCTGGCTAAGAACAGCAAGCCCATCCACACCACCATCCTCAACCCCCACGTCCACCTGATCGGCGAGGACGCCGCCTGCATCGCCTACATCCGCCTCACCCAGTGTGTGGACGCCCAGGGCCGGCCGCGCTCCAGCCAGTCCGAGGAGACGCGCGTCTGGCACCGCCGGGAGAGCAAGTGGCAGAACGTGCACTTCCACTGCTCTGGAGCGCCCGCAGCCCCTCTGCAGTGAGGTGGGTAGAGGGGGGGGGGGGGGAGGAGGGAGGAGGAGAGAGAGAGAGCAAGGAGGATTAGAAAGATAGTCTGGTGGTCACATGACATTCTGTAATGGAACTGAAACATCTGTGATGACCTTCTTTCTTGTGTCTTCCAGGGGGAGCATGGCGGAGGCCTCGCCTGGCCAGAGTACTGTGCCGCAGAGAGAAGGAGGAAGAGAGAGAAGAAGAAGAAGAAGAAGGAGAAAGATGGAGAGGGAGAGACGAAGGAGGGGATTAGAAAGCTAGTCTGGGGTTGTTGTGGTTCAGTGCCCAGTGCCCCCACACCCTCCCTCCCAGGCTTCCCTCCTAGCACACACACACACGTCTCTTCTTCTACAACTATCGCCCCCTGTCTGTCGCCTGCACCACTGCACCCAAACACCCCAATCCACGACAACACCCCCTCTCCTCTTCCTCCCTCTCCCTCACTAACCCCACTGACCGATCCCAGAACATGACCCAGTATTCTGCTGTGCTGTCAGGGTTTTTTAGGGGGGGGGGGGGGGGTGTCGAGGTTCCAGTGTACCCCTGGTTCTTCCACACTCCCCTCTCTGACCCCTCCTCATCCTCTCCTGAATCCAAACCTGTGTCGTGTTAACACCGCACAGAACATACAGTATGTAAAGTTTTAGGTGAAATCGATTAGTATTATTAAGGAATATTATTATTATTATTAACACAAATATCTATATTATTCATCTTATTATTATTTGCAACTGTATATGTACTTTGTATCATTCGGAATCCTTGATGGTTTCTAGAGTTGAAGAACATTGTTTCGTTTTTTTCTCTTTTTAAGGACGCATGATTTTTCCGGTATTCACAGTGGCTGTTTTTTATTGTGGCTATTAAGTGAAACAATATATATGCTATTGGCAGTTTTGTATTTGCTTCTTGTATACTATAGTATGCCTAAGCTCATGTTTAAGTAAAAATTATTCAATGGGGAAGGGATGTCTGTTTGACTAGGTGTCTGTAAATGTGTGAGTAAGAGTGTGTGTGTGTGTGTGTGACGTTGTAAACACAAGACAATGATGTGTGTTTGTCCAGGGATATTGAGGAGGTAGATTGAGGTTTCCTGTTTGAGAATGTGAATAGGCCAGGGAGCTTGGTTTGGTGTCTTCCACTGTCAAATCATTATTTAACTGTTTGAAAGATCATAAACATTAACAGTATACTGGCTGTATTTATCTTTAAGCTACTTTATTCTTGGTTTATTTATTTTGTATTTTGCCTTTTTTGTGTTGACTCAAACCCCATCTGAGGACAGTAAGACCCTCTTGCTCTGGTGTTGAGCTGGTGTTTATAAATGTACTCTGCTCTGCAGCGCCCCTAGTGGTTGGAGGAAGTGCAGAGTCATCTTTGTAGTAGAGTTAGTTTGTCTGGAGAGATGAGGGCTATTCTAACAGGTGGATTTTGTGAGCTCATGGCACACCCCTGTGTGTGTTCACTTTTTAACTCGCTTTTGTCTCAGTGTTCTGGTTGCTGTTGCTCATTTTAGAGCAATGATATGCGCCTTAGGTCTGACATTTTGAAAGCAGTGTGTGTGTATGTGTGTGTGTGTGTGTGTGTGTGTGTGAAGGGAACCCCCATGGCTTCTGTGTGGGGTTATCTGTGAGACGTGGGAGAGAGGGAAGTTAGGGGAGAAGGTTTGATTTCAGGGGACGTAGAGCCCTCTGTCTTTACCCCAGCACTGACTCCTCCTGTAGTTCTGGTCTTTGTTTCACACGTTTCATATCTTCCTTTTTGACTTGTGTTATAATGGAGTGGTATCTTGTTTTATCATCATGTCTGTGCCTGAGTCAGGAAGGAGGGACAGATGTTTTAGACTTGCTCACAGCCCTTTAGTCATTGGCTGCCTTCATGGGGGTCTTGTCGCTATTGGCTGATTATACGATTCTGAGAGAGGCTATTGAAGTGAAGCCTTCTCATTGGGCAGGCAGACGGTCAGCTGGTTTGGTTAGTCCTCAGGTTCATATTTATTGTGATTATTTATTTCTTTGATCAGACATTTGATTGTGCTTTTCTTAAGTTTTCTCTTGGTTTTCTCCGCAACGTACTGCTCCTGCACGTGTGCAAACACTGTCCCTTCAAGATGAAGAGGACCTATCAGGAGCTCTCCTGCCAAACTCAAACTAACAATATGACGTTTGTGTTGTCTGTGGACTATCCTTTTAAACGTTCTGTAGGTGTGCATCCTAGTTTCCCTCAGACTGTGTCCGTGTGTCTTGGTGTCACTCCAACCCTTCTGTCCAGGATGGGGGTTCATCTTGGATGAGCTCGGGGATAAGTGGGCTTTCCTCACACCCAGAACACTCCCTCTTTCTCATTGGCCGGCCTGGTCACTTCCTGATCCCGTATGGAGGTCAGAGGTCATCAGGAGACGCTGATGAGTTACAGTTCTGACCACACATGTGAACCTCCCTCCACAAGAAGAAGCACGTATAAAGATGCTACTCTTTCTGTTTCTTCAAGGTGTGTTTACTAGCCCTGGAAAGCATTATGAGAAGACACACGTGTTTAACAAGAGGGAGCGTTCAGTATCACAAACGACAACCCGCTATTTAGCTGGCCTTTTCTTTGCATGACAGTCGATGGGACACTAGTTTTTGGTATTTGTTTTGTTTTTTCATTTTCTACGGAATGCTGATGTACTAAACTTTTCTCTATCTATTTTCTCCGCTTTTTAAGTGCATACAACTATTGTGGTCTCAAGATGATTTGATGAAAATGATTGTTACACGGATTGCTATAATGACAAGAAGGAAGATGATATTTATGTAATGATGATTCAATAGCATGCTTTTCTATCTGGGCTCAGTGTTGTCAATGCAGACTGGTTTTATTTTATGGTTGAAAACTTCAGGAGCGCCTCTGACACATTAGCCCAAGCCCTGCATAGACCTCCTGACACTACTGTATCAGGGTTGAAATTGCTCACTGAAGAGTCAAGTTGCCACTGCATTTTGGTGACTTAAACCTGCCACAACATAACAGCGCTCTCCCCCCCTCCCCATAGCAGTGAGTTATCATGGAGGGAGTCAGCAGGAGGAATGTGGTCTCTCTGAGACTCCTGTATCTCCTCCCACCCAGCAGGGAGCCCCTCCTGCCCTGACCACACTGAGCTGACCACTCTGGAGGATCTCTGCCTCCCTGCTCCTCCTCCCTCGGTTTCAAACCTCCTTCCATCTTCTCTCAGCAGTCGGCTCTTTCCAGTTCCTCCTGGGCTCTTTCTCCTCAGTTTGGGTTTCTTCTGTATAATAATATTGATCCTGTATTTCTCTGATTCTTCAGGTTATGGCTCTGTTCTCTCCAATGTGCTACATGTGTTTCTCTAACTTAAGGAAATGTGTCAAGGTGTTATCAATAAAATGAGAATTTAAGTAAGAAAAATGTAACATCTATTTTCTTGTGATTTCATAAGGTGCGACATTATCGGGTACATGTCCAAAAAGGTCAACTTTACTAGACAATCTCTAGTATCTATCCTACATTGTTCTCTGGACTTGCAGAGATTTTCCCGATTCGAGATTCACAAAATCCGGTTGAACATGAGAGGCACGGAACAAACAATTTGCAATCAGTTTACCATTTATTTTACTGCAGAAATCAAACAACACAAAAAGGCATAGGACAACATACAAGCTGCTTAATCCTAAACCCATATTTTAAAATATAATTATTTTAATTCACAAACTTTCTGCTCATCTCAGAGGCTACAAATAACACACTCCCAAATGTCTGTGACAGTGATAAAATCCCCTCGAACATCAATACCTCAGGTCATTGCTACATCACCCCAGAACCCCTAGATCCAGTCATTATTATATAACTCCACTACAAAGATATCTTAACATGAATACATCAACCCCCGCCTTCCACCACACCTCCTTTCAGAGATCTAGATACACGATACATGATCAAGCCCTCCTCCCCACGAAACACACATATAAAGAATATCTACATGTTGTAGGTATGACATCATATCCCCAGTACTGCATCCTACCTTCTCATAGAAGCAGAGGATGACAGAGATACAACAGAGATACAACAGACCCAGTATGAGGGCCGAGGCCCAACTCCAACACCTTCATACTGGATGTGACTAACATACATCTTCCTCTTGCATGTTTTACCATCGTCATCATCATCAACCAGGTTGATTTCCTCAGGGAACAGCAACATGAAACCTGACCACTCAGCAGTTCAGAGGAGTGGGACTACAACTACCACACACCTCACTGGGATGACATCACAGACACAGACACCTCTGATTGGCAGATCTTTACGTCAGGGTGTTTGGCATAACCAGCTTCTCCAATATTGAAGTATGGGTAGAGTTTCTCAGTGAAGGAGTATTTATAAGTGTGGATGTGAGTCATGTCTTCAGGGTCGTAGAAGGACACCTTCCCCCTGTCCCAGTCCAGCTGAACTCGGATCCTCTGGGGTCTCCTCGTCAGAGAGAGAGTCCCTCCTCCTGCAGCTGCATACTCACCACTACTCAGCATTATACACCAGAGTCTATACTCTGGGGATGCATTCAGCTCCCCCTTCCTGTCTACTGACTCTCTGACCACACCTATAGTCCAGTCAGGATGGTCCCCCACCTCCACCTCCCAGCTGTGCTTCCCTGAGCTGAACCCCTCAGAACCCAGAACAATGTAAGACTCGGTGTTCCTCTCTGGGTTGTCAGGGAGCTTCTGCCATGAGTCTGAGTTTCTAACACTGGTCAGATCATCAGACAGAGAGAGCCAGCATGATGCAGTGTTGGGGTCCAGAATGACAGGAGTGAAGCTGACCACCCCCCTCATCTTCTCCCACACTCTGAAGGTCAGGTTGCTAAGGTGTTTGGCCTCGTCTATCAGCGCTCCTGAGACCAGCTGTGGATCCGGCAGTGTGACCTGGGCTCTGGAACAAATGTTCATGATCAGTATTGATGAGGGTGGAGATTAAAAGTTAAACAAAGAAAAGATTATTATAAATTCACGTACTTCTTCTCTGTGATTTTGAAGTGCTGAATGAACAGAAATGAGGAACGATAAGTGTTGTCATCAAAACCATGTTTCAGAATAGCATGAATTGTCAACTGAAACACATCCTTACCTGCAGGAATGACACATCATCTGCATTTAGCTTCTGCTTTATGGCTTCAATTGTGTCTGAAAGTGAGGCTATCTCTCTATTTATTCCCTCAATCTTTTCTTTCATTGTCTCACACTTCTCTTTGCCCTCTCTCCTCAGAGCTGCAGTCCTGGCCTGTTCTTCCTCGTTTAGAAACTGGTGAAACTTGTTGAACTTCTCCTTTATATGCTTCTCTGTGTTTACTGTCTGGGTCTGTTAGAGTCAGAGAATACCTCACATTAGCATTTTATTATTTGTTTTTAAATAATAAACAAATCTTTACTGATTGCTTCAATGCCTGTGGGTCACAGCATTGGCTAACACGTACTGTACTGTACCTCAATGTGTTCTGCAATCTTTTCACAAGTTAGTTTAGCTTTACTACAGTCCTCCAGCTTCTTTTCTAAGGGCTTCAGGGCAGTCTGAATTTCTTCCTGAAATGACACATGACATACATTTAAAATTTGAATCTATAATGAATCAGAAAAGAGAGATTGTAAGTTATTGTGCAGTGGTAACAGAAATAAAAAATAGTTTACACAAGTATCATCCGTTAAAGGAAACTTTAACCACTTCAAGAGTGTCCTTGTATTTGATCTCAAAGCACCATGTTTATCTGACAATCTTCTTCCTCTCACCCTGTGATCCTGGGCAGCTTCATCTACTGGGACACAGGTGTGAGATTTGTGTTTTCTGGAGGTCTGACACACCAAGCAGACGGGTTCTTTATCCTCCTGACAGAAGAGCCGGATCTTCTCACTGTGCAGACTGCAGAGCACCTCAGACTCTCTGACGACACCAGCCACTGTCTTCAGAGAGCTGGTCAGGGTGGTTTCAGCCATGTCCAAACAGTTCTCCTTCAAACAAAACAATCTAACGAGAAGAGAGTACTTATCTTTCCAGTATTGCTGTAAACAGAAGCTGTGTGTGACAGGCTCCTTGAAGATCACAAGGGAGGTTCGATGGATGAGATCCTCCTCTGGAAGCAGTTCTCTACCTCTGTGTCCTTCCAGTTCTCTGTATAAACAGAGAAAGATTATCACGTACCACCTTTCAATTGACAATTGAGTGTGTGTGTGCAGAGTATCCTTATCTTGTCATTTTGACCAGAACAATTAAGTTTCCCTTTCACCTTTTAAAAGAGACACGTAACTCTCAGGTCTGTCCCACACCCTGAAATGGCATTTTGCTTTGTTTATGCAACGTCATAAATCTACTTTCAATTTCAGTTAACTAGTTCATAGTTCTTACCTTGCTATGTTCCTTACCTACAACTCAGTCATTCCGGGTTATTCGTTTCAGTGTTAAAACTCTGAAACAAGTTACAATGGGAAAATGGTGAAATTGATGTTTCACTGGCCTCCAGTATTGTTTGAGGTGCTTGTGTCCACTACAGAAGTATTATTGTGGTTGTTCTTGTGTGTATATATTTTGAAATATGTTTAGCATCTATAGTCTTATTTCCTTCATGAAATGTCATTGTTAAAGGGTTTACATTCAAGAGTGGTAAAAGCAGTACAAAGAACAGTTTATTTTCCTCTGAAACACATGAGGAGGTTAGTTAGTTGTTGTGCCGATCTCACTCCCTTCAATACCGTCTCTTCTCCACAAGAGAGGGAAAGTACTCTTTCAGTTCTACTCAAGTTACACTGGAAAGTCTGGTTTTATGAGGTGTGAAAGGTATTGCTACACTGTAGCCATGATACAGGTACATGTTTTTCATATCCATGTTTGTGTTTTCAGTATCTGTGGGTGTGTTTTAACAATTATTTTGTTTAACCTGAACTCTTGTAAGTATGCTACTGTAAGATGTGGGTTGGTTATTAGAAAATGGATCAATCTGCATCAAGACCAGACAGAGGATAGAGATGGATTCATTTGAACATCTTTTAATGAGACCAAAAACATGACTTCTCTGCAGAACTCTTTTGCTTCTCTCCTTAGAGCAGCAGAACTCTGTTCCTGCTTGGCTGGAGGCAGCAGGGTCACCTGCAGTTCCACCAGAGATCCACTAGGGGGCGGACCACTCATGCACACCTGAAGCACTAACAAGTAGGGAGCAGATTTGCACACCATTGCTAAATGCTGTGACTGCTAATATGTTTTTTATAGACTGTGAAGTTTATATAGAACACCTTTGAACCATGTCATAAAATGCTGTAGCTATTATTCGATTGATTTCACAAAATTCCATGTTCCCAGCATAGACCTACTGACACTACTGTATCAGGGTTGAAATTGCTCACTGAAGAGTCAAGTGGCCACTGCATTTTGGTGACTTAAACCTGCCACAACACAACAGCGCTCTCTCCCCCCTCCCCATAGCAGGGAGTTATCATGGAGGGAGTCAGCAGGAGGAATGTGGTCTCTCTGAGACTCCTGTATCTCCTCCCACCCAGCAGGGAGCCCCTCCTGCCCTGACCACACTGAGCTGACCACTCTGGAGGATCTCTGCCTCCCTGCTCCTCCTCCCTCGGTTTCAAACCTCCTTCCATCTTCTCTCAGCAGTCGGCTCTTTCCAGTTCCTCCTGGGCTCTTTCTCCTCAGTTTGGGTTTCTTCTGTATAATAATATTGATCCTGTATTTCTCTGATTCTTCAGGTTATGGCTCTGTTCTCTCCAATGTACTACATGTGTTTCTCTAACTTAAGGAAATGTGTCAAGGTGTTATCAATAAAATGAGAATTTAAGTAAGAAAAATTTAACATCTATTTTCTTGTGATTTCATAAGGTGGGACATTATCGGGTACATGTCCAAAAAGGTCAACTTTACTAGAAAATCTCTAGTATCTATCCTACATTGTTCTCTGGACTTGCAGAGATTTTCCCGATTCGAGATTCACAAAATCCGGTTGTACATGAGAGGCACGGAACAAACTATTTGCAATCAGTTTACCATTTAATTTACTACAGAAATCAAACAACACAAAATCTGCTTGCCTCAGTCAGAGGACAACATACAAGCTGCTTAATCCTAAACCCTCATTAACATATTTTAAAATATAATTATTTGAATTCACAAACTTTCTGCTCATCTCAGAGGCTACAAATAACACACTCCCAAATGTCTGTGACAGTGATAAAATCCCCTTCAACATCAATACCTCAGGTCATTACTACATCACCCCAGAACCCCTAGATCCAGTCATTATTATATAACTCCACTACAAAGATATCTTAACATGAATACATCAACCCCCGCCTTCCACCACACCTCCTTTCAGAGATCTAGATACACGATACATGATCAAGCCCTCCTCCCCACGAAACACACATATAAAGAATATCTACATGTTGTAGGTATGACATCATATCCCCAGTACTGCATCCTACCTTCTCATAGAAGCAGAGGATGACAGAGATACAACAGAGATACAACAGAGATACAACAGAGATACAACAGAGATACAACAGACCCAGTATGAGGGCCGAGGCCCAACTCCAACACCTTCATACTGTATGTGACTAACATACATCTTCCTCTTGCATGTTTTACCATCATCATCATCATCAATCAGGTTGATTTCCTCAGGGAACAGCAACATGAAACCTGACCACTCAGCAGTTCAGAAGAGTGGGACTACAACTACCACACACCTCACTGGGATGACATCACAGACACCTCTGATTGGCAGATCTTTACGTCAGGGTGTTTGGCATCACCAGCACCTCCAATATCAAAGAATGGGTAGAGTTTCTCAGTGAAGGAGTCTTTATGAGTGTGGATGTGAGTCATGTCTTCAGGGTCATAGAAGGACACCTCCCCCCTGTCCCAGTCCAGCTGAACTCTGACCCTCTGGAGTCTCCTCTTCAGAGAGAGAGTGTTACGCAGACCATCAGTGTACTTACCACTCCTCTGCCATATACACCAGACTCCATCCTCTGGGGATGCATGACGCTCCCTCTTCCTGTCTACTGACTCTCTGACCACACCTATATTCCAGTCAGGATGGTCCCCCACCTCCACCTCCCAGCTGTGCTTCCCTGAGCTGAACCCCTCAGAACCCAGAACAGTGGCATACTTGGTGTTCCTCTCTGGGTTGTCAGGGAGTTGTTTTGAGTCTGTGTGTCTAACACTGGTCAGATCATCAGACAGAGAGAGACAGGAAGGTGCAGTGTTGGGGTCCAGAGTGACAGGAGTGAAGCTGACCACCCCCCTCATCTTCTCCCACACTCTGAAGGTCAGGTTGCCGAGGTGTTTGGCCACGTCTATCAGCGCTCCTGAGACCAGCTGTGGATCCGGCAGTGTGACCTGGGCTCTGGAACAAATGTTCATGATCAGTGTTGATGAGGGTGGAAATTAAAAGTTAAACAAAAAATATATTAATTATGAATTCACGTACTTCTTCTCTGTGATTCTGAAGTGCTGAATGAAGAGAAAAGAGCAGTGATAAGCATTGTCATCAAAACCATGTATCAGATTACCGTGAATTGTCAACTGAAACACATCCTTACCTGCAGGAATGACACATCATCTGCATTTAGCTCCTGCTTTATGGCTTCAATTGTGTCTGAAAGTGAGGCCATCTCTCTATTTATTCCCTCAATCTTTTCTTTCATTGTCTCATTCTTCTCTTTGCCCTCTGTCCTCAGAGCTGCAGTCCTGGCCTGTTCTTGCTCATGTAAAAACTGGTGAAGCTTGTTGAACTTCTCCTTTATCTGCTTCTCTGTGTTTACTGTCTGGGTCTGTTAGAGTCAGAGGAGAACTCACATTAGCATTTTATTATTTGTTTTTAAATAATAAACAAATCTTTACTGATCGATTCAATGCCTGTGGGTCACAGCATTGGCTAACACGTACTGTACTGTACCTCAATGTGTTCTGCAATCTTTTCACACGTTAGTTTAACTTTATTACAGTCCTCTAGCTTCTTTTCTAAGGGCTTCAGGGCTGTCAGAATTTCTTCCTGAAATGACACATGACATACATTTATAATCTTAATCTATAATGAATCAGAAAAGAGAGATTGTAAGTTATTGTGCAGTGGCAACAGAAATAAAAAATAGTTTACACAAGTATCATCCGTTAAAGGAAACTTTAACCACTTCAAGAGTGTCCTTGTATTTGATCTCAAAGCACCATGTTTATCTGACAATCTTCTTCCTCTCACCCTGTGATCCTGGGCAGCTTCATCTACTGGGACACAGGTGTGAGATTTGTGTTTTCTGGAGGTCTGACACACCAAGCAGACGGGTTCTTTATCCTCCTGACAGTACAGCTTCAGCTTCTCGCTGTGCAGACTGCAGAGCACCTTAGATTCTCTGACGACACCAGACACTGTCTTCAGAGAGCTGGTCAGGGTGGTTTCAGCCATGTCCAAACAGTTCTCCTTCAAACAAGACAATCTAACGAGAAGAGAGTACTTATCTTTCCAGTATTGCTGTAAACAGAAGCTTTTGTGTGACAGGCTCCTTGAAGATCACAAGGGAGGTTCGATGGATGAGATCCTCCTCTGGAAGCAGTTCTCTACCTCTGTATCCTTCCAGTTCTCTGTATAAACAGAGAAAGATTATCACGTACCACCTTTCAATTGACAATTGAGTGTGTGTGTGCAGAGTATCCTTATCTTGTCATTTTGACCAGAACAATTAAGTTTCCCTTTCACCTTTTAAAAGAGACACGTAACTCTCAGGTCTGTCCCACACCCTGAAATGGCATTTTGCTTTGTTTATGCAACGTCATAAATCTACTTTCAATTTCAGTTAACTAGTTCATAGTTCTTACCTTGCTATGTTCCTTACCTACAACTCAGTCATTCCGGGTCATTCGTTTCAGTGTTAAAACTCTGAAACAAGTTACAATGTGAAAATGGTGAAATTGATGTTTCACTGGCCTCCAGTACTGTTTGAGGTGCGTGTGTCCACTACAGAAGTATTATTGTGGTTGTTCTTGTGTGTATATATTTTGAAATATGTTTAGCATCTATAGTCTTATTTCCTTCATGAAATGTCATTGTTAAAGGGTTTACATTCAAGAGTGGTGAAAGCAGTACAAAGAACAGTTTATTTTCCTCTGAAACACATCAGGAGATTGGTTAGTTGTGCCGATCTCACTCCCTTCAATACCGTCTCTTCTCCACAAGAGAGGGAAAGTCCTTTTCAGTTTTACTCAAGTTACACTGGAAAGTCTGGTTTTATGAGGTGTGAAAGGTATTGCTACACTGTAGCCATGATACAGGTACATGTTTTTCATATCCATGTTTGAGTTTTCAGTATCTGTGGGTGTGTTTTAACAATTATTTTGTTTAACCTGAACTCTTGTAAGTATGCTACTGTAAGATGGGGGTTGGTTATTAGAAAATGGATCAATCTGCATCAGGACCAGACAGAGGATAGAGATGGATTCATTTTAACATCTTTTAATGAGACCAAAACATGACTTCTCTGCAGAACTCTTTTGCTTCTCTCCTTAGAGCAGCAGAACTCTGTTCCTGCTTGGCTGGAGGCAGCACGGTCACCTGCAGTTCCACCAGAGATCCACTAGGGGGCAGACCACTCGTGCACACCTGAAGCACAAACAAGTAGGGAGCAGATCTGCGCAGTGCGCACCATTGCTAAATGCTGGGACTGCTAATTGTTTTTCATTACGTTTTTTAATGACAGTGAATTTTATACTATTATACTATTGATTTCACATAATTCCATGTTCTCAGCATAGACCTACTCACACTACTGTATCAGGGTTGAAATTGCTCACTGAAGAGTCAAGTTGCCACTGCAGTTTGGTGACTTAAACCTGCCACAACACAACAGCGCTCTCCCCCCCCTCCCCACAGCAGTGAGTTATCATGGAGGGAGTCAGCAGGAGGAATGTGGTCTCTCTGAGACTCCTGTATCTCCTCCCACCCAGCAGGGAGCCCCTCCTGCCCTGACCACACTGAGCTGACCACTCTGGAGGATCTCTGCCTCCCTGCTCCTCCTCCCTCTGTTTCAAACCTCCTTCCATCTTCTCTCAGCAGTCGGCTCTTTCCAGTTCCTCCTGGGCTCTTTCTCCTCAGTTTGGGTTTCTTCTGTATAATAATATTGATCCTGTATTTCTCAGATTCTTCAGGTTATGGCTCTGTTCTCTCCAATGTGCTACATGTGTTTCTCAAACTTAAGGAAATGTGTCAAGGTGTTATCAATAAAATGAGAATTTAAGTAAGAAAAATTTAACATTTATTTTCTTATGATTTCATAACGTGGGACATTATCAGGTACATGTCCAAAAATGTCAACGTTAATAGACAATCTGTAGTATCCAACATGTTCTCTGGACTTCCAGAGATTTGGCCGATTCGAGATTCACAAAGTCAGGTTGTAGATAAGAGGCAGGGAACAAACAATTTGCAACAGTTTACCATTTAATTTAGTACAGAAATCAAACAACACAAAATCTTCTTGACTCAGTCAGAGGACAACATACAAGCTGCTTAATCCTAACCCCTCATTAACATATTTGAAAATATAATTATTTGAATTCACAAACTTTCTGCTCATCTCAGAGTCTACAAATAACACACTCCCAAATGTCTGTGACAATGATAAAATCCCCTCCAACATAAATACCTCAGGTACTACATCACCCCAGAACCCCTAGATCCAGTCGTTATTATATAACTCCACTACAAAGATATCTTAACATGAATACATCAACCCCCGCCTTCCACCACACCTCCTTTCAGAGATCTAGATACACGATACATGATCAAGCCCTCCTCCCCACGAAACACACATATAAACTAGAGAGGGTACAATTTCTGGGGAAATTGTAGGGTGTGCTTGCTTGCGTCGGTTGCACAGGGGTCCGTTTTTGAATGACATTTTTACAACTGATATTTCTGTATATGTTATATAAAAATGCATACTTATTATTTATAAAGATTACATAGATTTAAAAGCATATTTTTTTTGCTGCTCATTTACAACTGAAAATACGAGTGAAGTGTAGAATGAAATAGATGTCTTCTCATTTCCCCTGCAAGAGGCAGCCTCATCGTTGAATCAAAACGAATAAATTTGGCAGACCGGTGTAAAAATTGACCTAATCTCTATGACTTAAACGTCCTTTTAAGTTTTTCCCTTCTCGTGATATTTTCAAGCATTTAGCCTACTCATATTGCATTCATTCATGAATAAAGAACCCCCTTTGAAGATTATTCTACGACGTTACCGGCAGTAGAAGATTGAATCGCGATTCAAACAGTACCATCTGCTAACTGAAAATATGCCCCCCAAAACGTAAATAAGCTTGACATTTATTTAGTGGAAAATCGCTCATTCATAAAAAGCTCACTGGTAGCGACCATTGTCAGTAACAACGCAAAATGCGATATAGCCCTGTGTGGAGAAGCTGCCCCGGTAAATTGTACTACTACGGTACAGTACTAGACTACTGCTGTGTTCGTCTTGGTAGCGATTGCGTTGGTTGAATTGGATTTAACGTTCCGTTGTACGGTTTAGGCTGAAATTAATTATTTTCATGAACAGATTGACATGGTTTAGGCTGTGGCAATGAAGTTCAGGTTAGTAGTTAGATAGACTTTTGATTTAAGTAAGGGGAGTGCCGAACATGTTCTGTCGCCGTTTGACTTCCTAAACAGCTGTGTAGTGTAGATGTTTTTGTAGTGTGTCTCTCGTAAGCTACAGCGTTGCAGTGAGCTACACTGGTTTGAAACGACAGGTAATGGTAATTTCACCAACAAATCGTTTACTAATGTCAGAATAAATCCTACAACGAAAATGTATATGTGAGGAATGTTTATTTTAACGATTGAAAACAGATAACGCTACATCATAGATCACTGTAGTATGTGTTGCCCGGGCAAAACAGGCTAATGTCATGATGCTAATACTTCAGTGAAATAGTAGACTACTGTTTCCGAAAGTAGATGTACTTCCTTAATAATACCAGCTTATATTGTACATTACACATCACAATTGTGTGTCATATCACAAAGTAAAATGAGTAAATAGTTATCACCCTGGCCTCTTTTTTTGTGGCGTTTCTGCAGCTGCCTTGCAGTAAAGCTATAGTTAGCCTAGCTATGCCCCAAGTTAACAGATGCGAAACGAATGTTCTGCCAAGCAAAGGTAGTCACGCGGGTTTTCGTGACGTTAGTGACGTAGTGACGTTAGTAACGTCAGTGACTGTGGCTAGCAAATTAGCCACCGTTAGCTTCACTTTTCGCCACAAAAACTTAACTTCAGCCTAAACCATGCAACGGAACGTAAATTCCAATAGAAGCAACTCAATCGCTACCAAGACGAAACTTTTGACACCTACTTTGTCTATGTAGGCCAAATATTGACTGAGTTTTAGGGGGGCAAAAAGAACTAGAGAGGATACAATTTCTGGGGAAATTGTAGGGTGTGCTTGCTTGCGTCGGTTGCACAGGGGTCTGTATATTTTATATAAAAATGCATCGGGCCTACTTATTATTTATAAAGATTACATAGATTTAAAAGCATCTTTTTTTTGCTGCTCATTTACAACTCAAAATATGAGTGAAGTGTAGAATGAAATATGATGTCTTCTCATTTCCCCTGCAAGAGGCAGCTGACAGGCTGAATCAAAACGAATACATTTGGCAGACCGGTGTACAAATGGACCTAATCTCTATGACTTAAACGTCCTTTTAAGTTGTCCCTTCTCGTGATATTTTCAGGCATTTAGACTACTCATATTGCATTCATTCATTAATAAAGAACCCCCTTTTAAGATTATTGTACGACTTTACCGGCAGAAGATAGAATCGCGATTCAAACAGTACCATCTGCTAACTGAAAATATGCCCCCAAAAACGTAAATAAGCTTGACATTTATTTAGTGGAAAATAGCTCATTCATAAAAAGCTCACTGGTAGCGATCATTGTCAGTAACAACTCAAAATGCGATATAGCCCTGTGTGGAGAAGCTGCCCCGGTAAATTCTACTACTACAGTACAGTACTAGACTACTGCTGTGTTCGTCTTGATAGCGATTGCGTTGGTTGAATTGGATTAAACGTTCCGTTGTACGGTTTAGGCTGAAATTAATTATTTTCATGAACAGATTGACAAAGTTTAGGCTGTGGCAATGAAGTTCAGGTTAGTGGTCAGATAGTTTCCCTACTGAAAGACTTTTGAGTAAGGGGAGTGCCGAACATGTTCTGTTGCCGTTTGACTTAAACAGCTGAGGAGTTGTTGTTAGCTACTCACACTAGTGTCTCGGGTACAGTAGGCTACAGCGTTGCAGTGAGCTACACTGGTTTGAAACCACAGGTAATGGTAATTTCACCAACAAATCGTTTACTAATGTCAGAATAAATCCTACAACGAAAATGTATATGTGAGGAATGTTTATTTTAACGATTGAAAACAGATACATCATAGACCACTGTAGTATGTGTTGCCCGGGCAACACAGGCTAATGTCATGATGCTAATATGTCAGTGAAATAGTAGACTACTGTTTCCGAAAGTAGATGTACTTCCTTAATAATATCAGCTTATATTGTACATTACACATCACAATTGTGTGTCATATCACAAAGTAAAATGAGTAAATATTTATCACCCTGGCCTCTTTGTTTGTGGCGTTTCTGCAGCTGCCTTGCAGTAAAGCTATAGTTAGCCTAGCTATCCCCCAAGTTAACAGATGCGAAACGAATGTTCTGCCAAAGGTAGTCACGCGTGTTTTCGTGACATTATTGCAGACCGGTGTAAAAATTGACCTAATCTCTATGATTTAAACGTCATTTTAAGTTTTTCTCTTCTCATGATATTTTCAGGCATTTAGCCTACTCATATTGCATTCATTCATGAATAAACAACCCCTTTGAAGATTATTCTACGACGTTACCCGGCAGTAGAAGATGGAATCGCAATTCAAACGGTACCATCTGCTAACTGAAAATATGCCCCCCAAAACGTAAATAAGCTTGACATTTATTTAGTGGAAAATTGCTCATTCATAAAAAGCTCACTGGTAGCGATCATTGTCAGTAACAACGCAAAATGCGATATAGCCCTGTGTTGAGAAGCTGCCCCGGTAAATTGTACTACTACGGTACAGTACTAGGCTACTGCTGTGTTCGTCTTGGTAGCGATTGCGTTGGTTGAATTGGATTTAACGTTCCGTTGTACGGTTTAGGCTGAAATTAATTATTTTCATGAACAGATTGACAACGTTTAGGCTGTGGCAATGAAGTTCAGGTTAGTAGTTAGATAGACTTTTGATTTAAGTAAGGGGAGTGCCGAACATTTTCTGTCGCCGTTTGACTTCCTAAACAGCTGTGTACTGTAGCTAGATGTTTTTGTAGTGTGTCTCGCGTAAGCTACAGCGTTGCAGTGAGCTACACTGGTTTGAAACCACAGGTAATGGTAATTTCACCAACAAATCGTTTTCTAATGTCAGAATAAATCCTACAACGAAAATGTATATGTGAGGAATGTTTATTTTAACGATTGAAAACAGATAAGGCTACATCATAGACCACTGTAGTATGTGTTGCCCGGGAAACACAGGCTAATGTCATGATGCTAATACTTCAGTGAAATAGTAGACTACTGTTTCCGAAAGTAGATGTACTTCCTTAATAATATCAGCTTATATTGTACATTACACATCACAATTGTGTGTCATATCACAAAGTAAAATGAGTAAATAGTTATCACCCTGGCCTCTTTTCTTGTGGCGTTTCTGCAGCTTCCTTGCAGTAAAGCTATAGTTAGCCTAGCTATCCCCCAAGTTAACAGATGTGAAACGAATGTTCTGGCAAAGGTAGTCACGCGTGTTTTCGTGACGTTAGTGACGCAGTGACGTTAGTAACGTCAGTGACTGTGGCTAGCAAATTAGCCACCGTTAGCTTCACTTTTCGCCACAAAAACTTAACTTACGCTTAAACCATGCAACGGAACGTAAATTCCAATAGAAGCAACTCAATCGCTACCAAGACGAAACTTTTGACACCTACGTTGTCTATGTAGGCCAAGTATTTACTGAGTTTTAGGGGGGCAAAAAGAAATAAAAATAAAAATAATAATAATAACTAGAGAGAGTACAATTTCTGGGGAAATTGTAGGGTGTGCTTGCTTGCGTCGGTTGCACAGGGGTCTGTATATTTTATATAAAAATGCATCGGGCCTACTTATTATTTATAAAGATTACATAGATTTAAAAGCATCTTTTTTTTGCTGCTCATTTACAACTCAAAATATGAGTGAAGTGTAGAATGAAATATGATGTCTTCTCATTTCCCCTGCAAGAGGCAGCTGACAGGCTGAATCAAAACGAATACATTTGGCAGACCGGTGTACAAATGGACCTAATCTCTATGACTTAAACGTCCTTTTAAGTTGTCCCTTCTCGTGATATTTTCAGGCATTTAGACTACTCATATTGCATTCATTCATTAATAAAGAACCCCCTTTTAAGATTATTCTACGACTTTACCGGCAGAAGATAGAATCGCGATTCAAACAGTACCATCTGCTAACTGAAAATATGCCCCCAAAAACGTAAATAAGCTTGACATTTATTTAGTGGAAAATAGCTCATTCATAAAAAGCTCACTGGTAGCGATCATTGTCAGTAACAACTCAAAATGCGATATAGCCCTGTGTGGAGAAGCTGCCCCGGTAAATTCTACTACTACAGTACAGTACTAGACTACTGCTGTGTTCGTCTTGATAGCGATTGCGTTGGTTGAATTCGATTAAACGTTCCGTTGTTAGGTTTAGGCTGAAATTAATTATTTTCATGAACAGATTGACAAAGTTTAGGCTGTGGCAATGAAGTTCAGGTTAGTAGTCAGATAGTTTCCCTACTGAAAGACTTTTGAGTAAGGGGAGTGCCGAACATGTTCTGTTGCCGTTTGACTTAAACAGCTGAGGAGTTGTTGTTAGCTACTCACACTAGTGTCTCGGGTACAGTAGGCTACAGCGTTGCAGTGAGCTACACTGGTTTGAAACCACAGGTAATGGTAATTTCACCAACAAATCGTTTACTAATGTCAGAATAAATCCTACAACGAAAATGTATATGTGAGGAATGTTTATTTTAACGATTGAAAACAGATACATCATAGACCACTGTAGTATGTGTTGCCCGGGCAACACAGGCTAATGTCATGATGCTAATATGTCAGTGAAATAGTAGACTACTGTTTCCGAAAGTAGATGTACTTCCTTAATAATATCAGCTTATATTGTACATTACACATCACAATTGTGTGTCATATCACAAAGTAAAATGAGTAAATATTTATCACCCTGGCCTCTTTGCTTGTGGCGTTTCTGCAGCTGCCTTGCAGTAAAGCTATAGTTAGCCTAGCTATCCCCCAAGTTAACAGATGCGAAACGAATGTTCTGGCAAAGGTAGTCACGCGTGTTTTCGTGACATTATTGCAGACCGGTGTAAAAATTGACCTAATCTCTATGATTTAAACGTCATTTTAAGTTTTTCTCTTCTCATGATATTTTCAGGCATTTAGCCTACTCATATTGCATTCATTCATGAATAAACAACCCCTTTGAAGATTATTCTACGACGTTACCCGGCAGTAGAAGATGGAATCGCAATTCAAACGGTACCATCTGCTAACTGAAAATATGCCCCCCAAAACGTAAATAAGCTTGACATTTATTTAGTGGAAAATTGCTCATTCATAAAAAGCTCACTGGTAGCGATCATTGTCAGTAACAACGCAAAATGCGATATAGCCCTGTGTTGAGAAGCTGCCCCGGTAAATTGTACTACTACGGTACAGTACAGTACTAGACTACTGCTGTGTTCGTCTTGGTAGCGATTGCGTTGGTTGAATTGGATTTAACGTTCCGTTGTACGGTTTAGGCTGAAATTAATTATTTTCATGAACAGATTGACAACGTTTAGGCTGTGGCAATGAAGTTCAGGTTAGTAGTTAGATAGACTTTTGATTTAAGTAAGGGGAGTGCCGAACATTTTCTGTCGCCGTTTGACTTCCTAAACAGCTGTGTACTGTAGCTAGATGTTTTTGTAGTGTGTCTCGCGTAAGCTACAGCGTTGCAGTGAGCTACACTGGTTTGAAACCACAGGTAATGGTAATTTCACCAACAAATCGTTTTCTAATGTCAGAATAAATCCTACAACGAAAATGTATATGTGAGGAATGTTTATTTTAACGATTGAAAACAGATAACGCTACATCATAGACCACTGTAGTATGTGTTGCCCGGGAAACACAGGCTAATGTCATGATGCTAATACTTCAGTGAAATAGTAGACTACTGTTTCCGAAAGTAGATGTACAGTACTTCCTTAATAATATCAGCTTATATTGTACATTACACATCACAATTGTGTGTCATATCACAAAGTAAAATGAGTAAATAGTTATCACCCTGGCCTCTTTTCTTGTGGCGTTTCTGCAGCTGCCTTGCAGTAAAGCTATAGTTAGCCTAGCTATCCCCCAAGTTAACAGATGTGAAACGAATGTTCTGGCAAAGGTAGTCACGCGTGTTTTCGTGACGTTAGTGACGCAGTGACGTTAGTAACGTCAGTGACTGTGGCTAGCAAATTAGCCACCGTTAGCTTCACTTTTCGCCACAAAAACTTAACTTACGCTTAAACCATGCAACGGAACGTAAATTCCAATAGAAGCAACTCAATTGCTACCAAGACGAAACTTTTGACACCTACGTTGTCTATGTAGGCCAAGTATTTACTGAGTTTTAGGGGGGCAAAAATAAAAAAATAAAAAAATAATAATAATATATATGTGAGAGAACAAAGGTTGTGCTCTCGCCGAAGGCTTGAGCACACCCAATAATATATATGTGAGAGAACAAAGGTTGTGCTCTCGCCGAAGGCTTGAGCACACCCAATAATAAAAAAAATAATAATATATATGTGAGAGAACAAAGGTTGTGCCCTTGCCGAAGGCAAAGCACACCCAATAATATCTACATGTTGTAGGTATGACATCATATCCCCAATACTGCATCCTACCTTCTCATAGAAGCAGCAGATGACAGCGATACAACAGAGATACAACAGAGATACAACAGACCCAGTATGAGGGCCGAGGCCCAACTCCAACACCTTCATACTGTATGTGACTAACATACATCTTCCTCTTGCATGTTTTACCATCATCATCATCATCAACCAGGTTGATTTCCTCAGGGAACAGCAACATGAAACCTGACCACTCAGCAGTTCAGAGGAGTGGGACTACAACTACCATACACCTCACTGGGATGACATCACAGACACAGACACCTCTGATTGGCAGATCTTGACGTCAGGGTGTTTGGCATCACCAGCTCGTCCAATAGAGAAGCATGGGTAGAGTTTCTCAGTGAAGGAGTCTTTATGAGTGTGGATGTGAGTCATGTCTTCAGGGTCGTAGAAGGACACCTCCCCCCTGTCCCAATCCAGCTGAACTCTGACCCTCTGGAGTCTCCTCTTCAGAGGGAGAGTGTTACTCAGACCATCAGTGTACTTACCACTCCTCTGCAATATACACCAGACTCCATCCTCTGGGGATGCATGACGCTCCCTCTTCCTGTCTACTGGCTCTCTGGCCACACCCATATTCCAGTCAGGATGGTCCCCCACCTCCACCTCCCAGCTGTGCTTCCCTGAGCTGAACCCCTCAGAACCCAGAACAGTGGAGTGCTTGGTGTTCCTCTCTGGGTTGTCAGGGAGCTTCTGCTCTGAGCCTGTGTGTCTAACACTGGTCAGATCATCAGACAGAGAGAGACAGGAATGTGCAGTGTTGGGGTCCAGAATGACAGGAGTGAAGCTGACCACCCCCCTCATCTTCTCCCACACTCTGAAGGTCAGGTTGCCGAGGTGTTTGGCCACGTCTATCAGCGCTCCTGAGACCAGCTGTGGATCCGGCAGTGTGACCTGGGCTCTGGAACAAATGTTCATGATCAGTATTGATGAGGGTGTAAATTAAAAGTTAAACAAAAAATATATTAATTATGAATTCACGTACTTCTTCTCTGTGATTCTGAAGTGCTGAATGAAGAGAAAAGAGCAGTGATAAGCATTGTCATCAAAACCATGTATCAGATTAGTGTGAATTGTCAACTGAAACACATCCTTACCTGCAGGAATGACACATCATCTGCATTTAGCTCCTGCTTTATGGCTTCAATTGTGTCTGAAAGTGAGGCCATCTCTCTGTTTATTCCCTCAATCTTTTCTTTCATTGTCTCATTCTTCTCTTTAACCTCTCTCCTCAGAGCTGCAGTCCTGGCCTGTTCTTGCTCATGTAGAAACTGGTGAAGCTTGTTGAACTTCTCCTTTATCTGCTTCTCTGTGTTTACTCTCTGGGTCTGTTAGAGTCAGAGGAGAACTCACATTAGCATTTTATTATTTGTTTTTAAATAACAAACAAATCTTTACTGATCAATTCAATGCCTGTGGGTCACAGCATTGGCTAACACGTACTGTACTGTACCTCAATGTGTTCTGCAATCTTTTCACACGTTAGTTTAACTTTATTACAGTCCTCTAGCTTCTTTTCTAAGGGCTTCAGGGCAGTCTGAATTTCTTCCTGAAATGACACATGACATACATTTATAATCTTAATCTATAATGAATCAGAAAAGAGAGATTGTAAGTTATTGTGCAGTGGCAACAGAAATTATAAATAGTTTCCACAAGTATTATCCGTTAAAGGAAACTTTAACCACTTCAAGAGTGTCCTTGTATTTGATCTCAAAGCACCATGTTTATCTGACAATCTTCTTCCTCTCACCCTGTGATCCTGGGCAGCTTCATCTACTGGGACACAGGTGTGAGATCTGTGTTTTCTGGAGGTCTGACACACCAAGCAGACTGGTTCTTTATCCTCTTGACAGAACAGCCGGATCTTCTCACTGTGCAGACTGCAGAGCACCTCAGACTCTCTGACGACACCAGCCACTGTCTTCAGAGAGCTGGTCAGGGTGGTTTCAGCCATGTCCAAACAGTTCTCCTTCAAACAAGACAATCTAACAAGAAGAGAGTACTTATCTTTCCAGTATTGCTGTAAACAGAAGCTGTGTGTGACAGGCTCCTTGAAGATCACAAGGGAGGTTCGATGGATGAGATCCTCCTCTGGAAGCAGTTCTCTACCTCTGTATCCTTCCAGTTCTCTGTATAAACAGAGAAAGATTATCACGTACCACCTTTCAATTGACAATTGAGTGTGTGTGTGCAGAGTATCCTTATCTTGTCATTTTGACCAGAACAATTAAGTTTCCCTTTCACCTTTTAAAAGAGACACGTAACTCTCAGGTCTGTCCCACACCCTGAAATGGCATTTTGCTTTGTTTATGCAATGTCATAAATCTACTTTCAATTTCAGTTAACTAGTTCATAGTTCTTACCTTGCTATGTTCCTTACCTACAACTCAGTCATTCCGGGTCATTCGTTTCAGTGTTAAAACTCTGAAACAAGTTACAATGTGAAAATGGTGAAATTGATGTTTCACTGGCCTCCAGTATTGTTTGAGGTGCTTGTGTCCACTACAGAAGTATTATTGTGGTTGTTCTTGTGTGTATATATTTTGAAATATGTTTAGCATCTATAGTCTTATTTCCTTCATGAAATGTCATTGTTAAAGGGTTTACATTCAAGAGTGGTGAAAGCAGTACAAAGAACAGTTTATTTTCCTCTGAAACACATGAGGAGGTTAGTTAGTTGTTGTGCCGATCTCACTCCCTTCAATACCGTCTCTTCTCCACAAGAGAGGGAAAGTACTCTTTCAGTTCTACTCAAGTTACACTGGAAAGTCTGGTTTTATGAGGTGTGAAAGGTATTGCTACACTGTAGCCATGATACAGGTACATGTTTTTCATATCCATGTTTGTGTTTTCAGTATCTGTGGGTGTGTTTTAACAATTATTTTGTTTAACCTGAACTCTTGTAAGTATGCTACTGTAAGATGTGGGTTGGTTATTAGAAAATGGATCAATCTGCATCAAGACCAGACAGAGGATAGAGATGGATTCATTTGAACATCTTTTAATGAGACCAAAAACATGACTTCTCTGCAGAACTCTTTTGCTTCTCTCCTTAGAGCAGCAGAACTCTGTTCCTGCTTGGCTGGAGGCAGCAGGGTCACCTGCAGTTCCACCAGAAATCCACTAGGGGGCGGACCACTCAAGCACACCTGAAGCACTAACAAGTAGGGAGCAGATTTGCACACCATTGCTAAATGCTTTGACTGCTAATATGTTTTTTATAGACTGTGAAGTTTATATAGAACACCTTTGAACCATGTCATAAAATGCTGTAGCTATTATTCGATTGATTTCACAAAATTCCATGTTCCCAGCATAGACCTACTGACACTACTGTATCAGGGTTGAAATTGCTCACTGAAGAGTCAAGTTGCCACTGCATTTTGGTGACTTAAACCTGCCACAACACAACAGCGCTCTCTCCCCCCTCCCCATAGCAGTGAGTTATCATGGAGGGAGTCAGCAGGAGGAATGTGGTCTCTCTGAGACTCCTGTATCTCCTCCCACCCAGCAGGGAGCCCCTCCTGCCCTGACCACACTGAGCTGACCACTCTGGAGGATCTCTGCCTCCCTGATCCTCCTCCCTCGGTTTCAAACCTCCTTCCATCTTCTCTCAACAGTCGGCTCTTTCCAGTTCCTCCTGGGCTCTTTCTCCTCAGTTTGGGTTTCTTCTGTATAATAATATTGATCCTGTATTTCTCTGATTCTTCAGGTTATGGCTCTGTTCTCTCCAATGTACTACATGTGTTTCTCTAACTTAAGGAAATGTGTCAAGGTGTTATCAATAAAATGAGAATTTAAGTAAGAAAAATGTAACATGTATTTTCTTGTGATTTCATAAGGTGGGACATTATCGGGTACATGTCCAAAAAGGTCAACTTTACTAGACAATCTCTAGTATCTATCCTACATTGTTCTCTGGACTTGCAGAGATATGCCCGATTCGAGATTCACAAAATCCGGTTGTACATGAGAGGCACGGAACAAACAATTTGCAATCAGTTTACCATTTATTTTACTGCAGAAATCAAACAACACAAAAAGGCATAGGACAACATACAAGCTGCTTAATCCTAAACCCATATTTTAAAATATAATGATTTGAATTCACAAACTTTCTGCTCATCTCAGAGGCTACAAATAACACACTCCCAAATGTCTGTGACAGTGATAAAATCCCCTTCAACATCAATACCTCAGGTCATTACTACATCACCCCAGAACCCCTAGATCCAGTCATTATTATATAACTCCACTACAAAGATATCTTAACATGAATACATCAACCCCCGCCTTCCACCACACCTCCTTTCAGAGATCTAGATACACGATACATGATCAAGCCCTCCTCCCCACGAAACACACATATAAAGAATATCTACATGTTGTAGGTATGACATCATATCCCCAGTACTGCATCCTACCTTCTCATAGAAGCAGAGGATGACAGAGATACAACAGAGATACAACAGAGATGCAACAGAGATACAACAGAGATGCAACAGAGATACAACAGAGATACAACAGAGATACAACAGAGATACAACAGAGATACAACAGAGATACAACAGACCCAGTATGAGGGCCGAGGCCCAACTCCAACACCTTCATACTGGATGTGACTAACATACATGTAGGATCATATGTTACCTGAATTGGACAGGTTGACACGTTTATCATAACAATAATAATGTGTTCATTTAACAGATGCTTTCATCTAAAGCAACATACAGGGAGACATTTGAACTGGCAACCTCTTGCTCTGCTGTCAGAAATATTAATATTTAACAGCACTAACATCCTTCATGAGTGACCTGCAGAGCAGAGGTGGGATCTTCCTCCCGGTTGTCAGACTAAGTCCCTAGATTGCAGGTAGCGGGCAAGCAAGTCTGAAACATCATCATCCTCATCATTATCTTCCCACCTGGTCTCTTCCTCCCCCTCCTCCTCCTCCTCCCCCTCTTCCTCCTCCTCCTCCTCCTCCTCCTCCTCCCCTCTTCCTCCTCCTCCTCCTCCTCCTCCTCCTCCTCCTCCTCCCCCTCTTCCTCCTCCTCCTCCTCCTCCTCAATCATCAACACCTCTGATTGGCAGATCTTCACATCAGGGTGTTTGGCATCACCACCTTCTCCAATATTGAAGTATGGGTAGAGTTTCTCAGTGAAGGAGTCTTTATAAGTGTGGATGTGAGTCATGTCTTCAGGGTCGTAGAAGGACACCTCCCCCCTGTCCCAGTCCAGCTGAACTCTGACCCTCTGGAGTCTCCTCTTCAGACGGAGAGTCTTACGCAGACCATCAGTGTACTTACCACTCCTCTGCTTTATACACCAGACTCCATACTTTGGGGATACTTTTATCTCTCCCTTCCTGTCTGCTGACTCTCTGACCACACCTATAGTCCAGACAGGATGGTCCCCCACCTCCACCTCCCAGCTGTGCTTCCCTGAGCTGAACCCCTCAGAACCCAGAACAGTGGTGTACTTGGTGTTCCTCTCTGGGTTGTCAGGGAGCTTCTGCTCTGAGCCTGTGTGTCTAACACTGGTCAGATCATCAGACAGAGAGAGCCAGCGTGATGCAGTGTTGGGGTCCAGAATGACAGGAGTGAAGCTGACCACCCCCCTCATCTTCTCCCACACTCTGAAGGCCAGGTTGCCGAGGTGTTTGGCCACGTCTATCAGCGCTCCTGAGACCAGCTGTGGATCCGGCAGTGTGACCTGGGCTCTGGAACAAATGTTCATGATCAGTATTGATGAGGGTAGAGATTAAAGGTAAAACAAAGAAAAGATTAATGATAAATTCACGTACTTCTTCTCTGTGATTTTGAAGTGCTGATGAACAGAAAAGGGCAATGATAAGCATGGTCATCAAAACCATGTTTCAGAATAGCATGAATTGTCAACTGAAACACATCCTTACCTGGAGGAATGACACATCATCTGCATTTAGCTCCTGCTTTATGGCTTCAATTGTGTCTGAAAGTGAGGCTATCTCTCTGTTTATTCCCTCAATCTTTTCTTTCATTGTCTCACTCTTCTCTTTGCCCTCTCTCCTCAGAGCTGCAGTCCTGGCCTGTTCTTCCTCGTGTAGAAACTGGTGAAGCTTGTTGAACTTCTCCTTTATCTGCTTCTCTGTGTTTACTGTCTGGGTCTGTTAGAGTCAGAGAATACCTCACATTAGCATTTTATTATTCGTTTTTTCATAATAAACAAATCTTTACTGATCAATTCAATGCCTGTGGGTCACAGCATTGGCTAACACGTACTGTACTGTACCTCAATGTGTTCTGCAATCTTTTCACACGTTAGTTTAACTTTATTACAGTACTCTAGTTTCTTTTCTAAGGGCTTCTGGGCAGTCAGAATTTCTTCCTGAAATGACACATGACAGACATTTACAATCTTCATCTATAATGAATAAGAAAAGAGCTATTGTAAGGTATTATGCAGTGGCAACAGAAAAGAAAAATAATTAGTATCATCCATTAAAGGAAACTTTAACTACTTCAAGAGTGTCCTTATATTTGATCTCAAAACACCATGTTTATCTGACAATCTTCTTCCTCTCACCCTGTGATCCTGGGCAGCTTCATCTACTGGGACACAGGTGTGAGATTTGTGTTTTCTGGAGGTCTGACACACCACGCAGACGGGTTCTTTATCCTCCTGACAGAACAGCTTCAGCTTCTCACTGTGCAGACTGCAGAGCACCTCAGACTCTCTGACGACACCAGCCACTGTCTTACACTCCTCTGAGTGTTTGCTACACACCTCCACCTCCTCCTCTCCTCTCCTCTCTTCAGACGATCCTGCTTTCTGTCTCCCAGCAAATGAGTCAGCTAAATCCTTCAAAGAAAAGTTGATACCTGGAATCTCTTTAGAGGATTTTCTCTTACAGACTGGACAGTTCTTGTTTTTAGCCTGATCCCAGAACTTCTTCAGACAGCTGGAGCAGAAGCTGTGGTGGCAGCCCAGAGACACAGGATCTCTGAAAGTCTCTGAGCAGACGTGACAGTTCAAGTAACTCTCAAATTTCTCAGCCATGGTTTCTGAAAAATGCTGCTGCTAATATTTAAATATAGCCTACTGCAGAGTATCCTTATCTTGTAATTTTGACCAGAACAATTAAGTTTCCTCTTTACCTTTTTTAAAGTTCACAGCATATAACTCCCAGGTCTGTCACACACCCTGAAATGGCGTCTTGCTTCGTTGTCAGAAATCTACTTTCAATTTCAGTTCACTAGTTCATCCCCTTCCTATGTTCCTTACCTACAACTCACTCCTCTAGATGGCGCTGTAGGACTGCAGGATGACTGAAGAAGCTATTCTGTCATGGTAAGCTGTTTAGTGTCATAATTTGAAAGTTTAAACAACAAAAACGATACATCGTAATACCCAACAGTAAAATAAAGGACATCCCTAAGCTGTTGAGTTTAATTTTGCTTGGGTACTTGTAAATGTTTGTGTTAAAATGCTGAAACAAGTTACAATGTGAAAATTGATGTTTCACTGGCCTCCAGTATTGTTTGAGGTGCTTGTGTCCACTACAGAAGTATTATTGTGGTTGTTCTATATGTATATATATTTTGCATCAATTGTATTTAAGTCAGGAAATGTCATTGTTGAAGGGTTTACATTCAAGAGTGACGAAAGCAGTACAAATAACAGTTTATTTTCCTCAGAAACACATCAGGAGATTTACTGAAATTCTTATCCTAAATAGATTTATTCCAAACAAAACAATTTAGACTCCTTAATTTACCCCCCCACCCCCCATCCCCCGACTCCAGAGCAGACTGTACCTGAGTAGCACACAATTATTACAGCAATACTAGCTTGTCATGTGGCCTACAATAGGTGTACAGTATGGGTCAGCAGTCCACAGTCCTTGGCGGTGCAGCCCTTGATTTAACAGGTGTACTGTTACCCTTATTTCTTTTTCTACAATTGGGTTTTAATCAATCCACAAACATAATCAAGCCTGTTACACAGGTCATGTGCTTGTAATTAATCATGGCAACAGCCACACAAGGATGATTTATCAGTCTGGCGACCACCTGCCCACTACCATCCAGTCTCCACTTATTCACAGGTCCACATGTGAGTCAGCACCATCCATCTCAGTGAGATCTGAGGATCTGCAGGCGTGTTTGCGTTCAAGTAGTCCACTCAGAGCATCATCCAGCAATGGGCCGACCCCCAGACCAGGTGTGTCCGTGCGTGTCCCTTTAAGAGAACTCTCCAGTACTAACCAGTCCAGGATGGTAATTCCAGTCACAGTCTAAGCAAATCCAAATACAGGATGGCGTTGTTCCTTCCCAATAATAGCCAAACAGAGTGTAGGATGTCAGAGTTCCTCTCTAATGACAGACAATCGGAGTCCAGGGTGATAGACACTAACACTGTTAGTCTCTCCCTCTTAACCAACCGGAGACTCCAGGGGGTTTGTTTACATCAGGGTGTCTTTGTGTGTTCAAGCACTTACAGAGGCTGTTTGTAGAAGTGTTTGAATGTGCAGGTACCTCTGTGAGTGTGTGTGTGTGTGTGGTCGGGCTACCACAGTGTCCAGGGGGGCTGTTTGAGAGGGAAAGAGGCCAGTGAGGACACATTGACAGGAATGGAGATCACAGCCCAGGGCAGGGCTTGTCTTTGGAGGGACCTTCTGATCATCAATCTAGGAGGGAGACAAAGACAATAACGAGGGGGTGAAGAGTTAGGCAGAGTGTCGGAGGATGAGGGAGGGAGAAGGACAGGTCAAGGACAACAGCGAGGGAGAAAGCAAGCGAGCAAGATCCCTTACCCATCCCGTCCCAGCAGGAACAGAGCAGGTATGCTGGGCTTGGCTGTGCTACCGTCCGTGATCATGTCCAGAAACTGGCTGTCGTTGTCCGCTGCGTCGTCCGCTATGAGCACGGCCGTGCCCCCAGCCTCCTCCACTGCTCGGGCCTTGTGGACAAAGGAGCAGCCCCTGCACACGGACACACGCCAGGATGAGACTGGGAGCCGTCGGGTAGAGGAGGCACGTGAGTTACGCAGACAGCTTTTTCTACAATGGATCGACGCATTACAAAGACAGACACAAACAAACACGATGACCCCCACCCCCCTTTCCGGGAGAGAGTTCGGGTTGTCAGTGCATCACCAAACACACATCATTACCCCCTCTCCAGGAGGATCACTTGTCCGTGAATCAGTCCTCTGTTTTTGAGCTCTGAACATCCATCGGCTGGTTCTGCTGGCACCAAGTAGATCTCATCATAGGAAGACACCTGCGGAGCAGGGGAGAGAGATTGAGAGAGTGAGCAAGAAGAGAGTGAAAGGGGGAGAGAGAGAGAGAGAGAGAGAGAGAGAGAGAGAGAGAGAGAGAGAGAGCGATGAGGGGAGATCAAGGAAGACTTGTTGGCTTGGCTGCTCTCACACTCACAAAGTCTCCTCCAAAATCCTTGGCGGGCGCAGCACTGAAGATGTAGCCTATGTCCTCAGGGCTGATCACTCGGAAATATAACAATTCGTTGACCCCAAGACCTGGACATGCAGAGGGAAATGGGAATGTGTAAGTCAGTGGGTGTTTTATTTGTATTTTTTACATTTTAAGATCTTGATTCTACAGTGTTTGCTGTTGGGATAGAGGTTCAGAACCATATAGAAATATTTATGAGATATAGGCTATAGCTCTAGATAACTTGTATTGCACTTCTGGTAAGCTCACTGTAATGCAAAGCTAATTTGTGATTAAGGTATAATATGGTATAATGCCTACAGTATATTACAAAAATACAAACGTATACTGTTAACCAACTCTTGATGAAGTGCGAAATAAGAAGTTTGAAACATGGTTGTGGTGATGTAAAAGTCATGCGACCGTGGTGTAGTTCGTTCATAGACTGCTACGTTACCTTTGAATTTATGGCAATTACAATTACTCTTCAAAAATCATACAACGTTATGTACATAGGTGAGGATTATATTTCTGAACAAAACGTGTGGGTATCATAAACGTGTGTTTGCTACAGAGTTTATTTTCTGCAATAATCCAAAAGCCAATGGAAAAATCCCATATGAATTTATGTCGAGTGAAATGCGACACTAACTTCCGGGTTGGCCTACAATAAAACGTCATCCCTGCGACACTATATATGCAAGTGAGTTTAGATTATGTATAAAACATGGCAAACTGAGTATTGCTTAATAGCCAGGGAGCTATTGACGGGAGGAGTAAAGAAATCTTGACAATGCAAGATGAATTATCTTGAATTGCAAGCTAACTAGCTAGTTCTCGTGTAAGAAGAACAGTTTCAGTAGCCCATTGACCACAGTCAGCACTAGCTAGCTATTTAGGCTACATATCCAGCTAGCAAGTCAGATAAAAGGTTCTCTCACCTGACACGCAACACCAGTGTATAAAGACATTGCCAAGATATATACACCAGAAAATTCTCAGGAGCTCCATTGTAGTTACAACGTTAATTAAGTATTTTCAGTTGGTCAATGATAATAATTCATACGACTTCATCCGAAAGATATCTCCAAAGGTTTATAGTATACGTAGGCGGGTCTTGACAATGGCACATCTACAGCGATTGGCTAACGAGAATGCGTTCCCTATTCTGTATTGACAAATCTTGAAGCCCGTCTCGTAACAGACAGAGCCATTCAGTAACACTTGCAGGTGGTAGTGGTACCCCATGAGTGGTACACGTAGCTGCTTTACAGACAACGTTGACGGCACAAAGCACACAAATGAACATGAAGAAAAGCAGCGCACCTTTGTTCACATATTAGGAATTTATTTAGTCAATGATCAGCCTCTCTAAACTGATTGAGTTCACACCATCAATTAGGCCCACCAGTCCCAAATCAGAATCAGAATTCGGTTTATTCGCCATGTATGTTATACAAACACGGAATTTACTGTGGCAGGGAGGTGCAAAGCATTAAACATATACGAATCTTAAATTAAGTAAAAGTACAAAAGTTTAACTATTTCTAAGAACTAAACAATCTAAGAATACAACAATTTAAATATAAAATAAAGTATATATAAAAATCAGAATAGAATGAGCACCGTGAGTGGTCAACATAGTGCAATCGGATACTGAGATAAGGTGGCTTATGTATACTGAATTGCCATTAGATGGACTTATAATAGTTAAATAAGTGAATGAATGTCAATGGGAGTCCTTGGCCTTGTTGAAGAGGCCAGTAGCAGATGGAAAGAAACTGTTCTTATGGCGTGAGGTTTTGGTCCTGATGGACCGCAGCCTTCTGCCAGAAATAAGCAGTAGCCTTGTTATTAGAGAAATAATAAACCGTTATTAACACGATTAACTACATTGTGTAAGAGTGTATAGGCTACAATATATTTTAAAATAGGCCTATAGGCTAGCTTCAAGCAGCAATGACGGGGCCAAGCAGCAGGTGAAATAACACAAAAAATTTAAATGCATCAAAAACTTGCTGAGATATATCTTGTCTGGAAACAGATAAGACTAAAGGGGACGCTATTTGGAGGAAACAGACTAGGTTACAGCTGTAACCTGACACTCTACTCAAACACAAGTAAGAGTCAGTCTATGATAAGTTGCAATTGTTCAGCCTTTGGATCAAGACACATGTATTATCTTTTTAAGGTTAACAACCAACAATAATCAACAGTTATTATCCAAAACGCATTTTTGCTTCCTGCAGCTGTCAGTTGTCTGCCATGGCAATTGGCACCAAAAGAGCATTGTCATGGGCCAAATTATGACAAAAATGTCTTCTTCTACATTTCTTCTTCTTGTTTTTGCAGCAGATCCTTTTCTTCTTTTCTTTGCGTTTTAAAGGCACCTGTCAATCAAAGTGTAGACAAGGTTTCATTCACTCTGTTCATAAGTGGGTCTGAGGTTGCGGCGCTGGTGCATGTGTGCTATGAATGAGTAAACTTCCTTACAAAGACACAGTTTGCATCAAATCTAGGCAAATAACAATGGCAACTAAAGTCATATAGTGTGACATATACAGTTACTATACATTAAAATATATTGCAAGAATGTAGTGCTGGTCCTACTGTAAGTCGCTCTGGATAAGAGTGTCTGCTAAATGACTAAATGTACAGTATCTAGGCCAGTGGTTCTCAACCATGGTCCTCAAGTACCCCTGGTCCTGCATGTTTTAGATGTTTCCCTCTTCCAACACACCTGATTCAAATGAATGGGTTGTTATCTGGCTCAGGAGAAGCCTCTTAACGACCATTCATTTGAATAAGGTGTGTACTTAAGGACCAGGGTTGAGAACAACTGATCTAGGCTATGGCTATGTAAGATTATGAATGTAGTCCTGCAATATGTAAGAATATAAATGTATAGTGCTACTCCTGTATATCTGTACTGTATAAAGTATCTAACGTTACATGAGGGGTACTGCTGGTATTTTGTAGTCCTGTGAAATTACAGGCTGTTAGGATTTGCTTATAACCACACAGACTGTGTGTAATCTGAGAATACACCTAGTACTTGTGTTACAGAGGCCCATGATTGTAGTCTACGGCATGGGGGCACGTGCAGCGACAGAATCGTTTTATCGTGAGATTGAATTTGTTGGCTTTGAGTACGAATGTATTTTATAGTTAGTCATTTAAGATACTAACAAATGTAGTTCAGGGCAGCATGTTGTTGGGATGGGATGACAGTTATCTGTGGGTCATAAGAAACCAGCCAACTGTAATCCTCGCTGGTTGTTCATCTGAGTTTCGCTCTAACCCTAGCCTATTCTAGCTGCGACGTGCAAACTGGGAAATAACTCTGACAAATGATGACTGTGATCATGCAACCACAGGGGCCCAGTGTAGTAGTTGACATTATGCTTTTCAATAAGGACACGTCCTAATGATGAATACATTAGCAAATAGCATTTGTAATATGGGGAAAAGTACAGTGTTTACATGCTGAAATAAGGTGTTGCACGCACATGTATATAACACAAAACACACACTCACACACAAATAAACAAGGAAACAGAAGTACAGGGCAGGAAACACAGAGGCTTTTAATAGCCAGAAGATTTGTGCCGCACAAGGGGGAGACCAAACCACCAGGTTACACCGAAACACCATAAGTCAGACAGTGCCACATCTCACACCACAATACTGTACTGTATAGCTGGCTCGCTAACCTAACCTGGCTCTTCTCCATTGAAAGACACAGCAGTTCAAGACTATTGCCTAAATTGTCATTATATAAGAGAAATACCATGGTATTTCAAGTAGATTATGGTTCACTACCACCGTAAAAAAATAAATATGCATTGAATAATATCTTAATTATAATGATAAACCCATTTCACAGTTTCTAGGCCTACTGATAAATTACATGAACAAAATAAATAAATTGATAGATAAATAAATAAATTGATTAACGAATAAATAGTTAAATAATATAGAAATTACGTTTTACGAAAGATAAATAAGCAACCAATCAAGAGGGTAGGGTGGTGAGTGTGGCAGCTAGAGGCACAGAGAGGGAGACGGGTGAGACAGGTGTGACAATGTAGAAGGACAGGGGTGAGGGTGACAGTGCTGAGATCCAGGGAGGAGATGGGGGAGGCAGGGGTGAGGATGCAGAAGGACAGGGAGGCAGGGGGTGAGTGTAATCGTACAGAGTGACAAGGGGAGACAGGGGAAGGAAAGACAAAGTCTAGACAAAGTCGAGGGTCAGGAAGGAAATCTCTCAGTGGGTTACATTTTTCCAGGGGCTCCACTGGCTCCAGGTAGACAGGACGAAAGGGTCTCTGGAACGCACTCTCAGCTCACTCACCTCCCTCGGGATGAGGCCAGTGGTCGACCTCTCCACCTGCAGTGACAGGGGGAGGGAGAGAAAGTAAGAAAGAGAGAGAAAAATAGATGTATATCGAGAGAGAGATAGTGAGGGAGGGAGACCGAGAGAAAGGGGGAAGGAGGAAGAGAAAGAGACATAAGGAAAAGGAAAAATAAAAGAGATGAATTCATTAATTCATGAATCAATTAATCAATCGATTCATTAATTGATTCCACAGTTCGGTGAATCTGATTTTGTATGAGAGTGTTTTCTAGACAGAGTGCATGTGTTTTTTGGTGCATGTATGTGTTTCCGTACATAATGGAACAATGTATAGTTTCATGTTGTTTAATTGTAACTTGTTTAACTGCATGCTCTTATGGTTCTTCCCTTTGGCACTTGGTTTTTCACAATGTATGCTTCATGTTCTGGCTGCTCGCAATGTTTGGGGCTATCTCGTTGTTATGATCAGTGACCTATGCTCTTTTGTAAAGCTCTCTCTTAAGTCGCTTTGGATAAAAGCGTCTGCTAAATGCATAAATGTAAATGTATAGTGTGTGTTTCTGTATCTAACGTAAGGATGTACAGCAGGATAGGTTGAGTACCTTTCCGTCGTCCTTTTTCCGGTACTCTATCTCGTGCTCCAGAGGGTAGAAGCTCCGGGGCGTGGTCCAGGTGGGCGCAGGCTCCACTGTGACCTTTAACATCTGCTTCTCCACCCGAAATTTCACGTCCTGTGGGCTGTCAGGTTGAACTGCAAATATGCAAAGGGCCCTCTGTCAGCTCGTCACAAACTCACAAACGCATCACTCCAGCCAGTGAGCGTACTTAGCTTCACCTGTGACGAAGCGGGGCTGCCAATGGTCTCAAACCTCTCGGGATTTCATCTCAACACACACGTGCACGCACGCACGTGCACGAACACACGAGCACAAACTCACATCCGCGCAAACGGCCCTACTCACCAATGTCTCTCAGGTAAAACTGCTTGGTCTCCCTGAAGTACGAGCGGTCGTCGATGGCCTCTGCGGTTACCAGCAAGGCGGTGCTCTCCTCGGAGGAGGCTGAGAAGGGGTGGAGGAGGGTGAAGGTGTAGCCTCCCTCGAGTCCCTTGGACTCTCCGTTATCGGGACTGACCCAGGGGCAGGAAGGCTTACCCTCCAAACTAGAGACATAAAAGGGAGGCGAATGATCGGTGAGACAGGTCTGTCCGTGTGGATGTGTACTGGTATGTACAGTATACGTTCTGTGTGGTGTGGTTGTTCTGGTACCAGTCAGGGCCCAGTCCCAGGCGCAGGGCGGTGACCTCGCTGTTGTTCCAGGTGCAGGTGAAGGAGCAGTTGTAGGACCTGGCTCGGCAGCTCAGGTGAGACTCTACACATACAGACAACAGGGGCTTAGACAGCAAATAGGGCAGAGACAGGGCAATGCTGGAGAAAAGGAATTGTATCAACACAGGAACCAGGGCAGTGACAGGGTGATACTGGCCAAAACCAACAGAACCGACAGTATAGCACCAAGTACAGGAATCAGAGGTGAGACAGAGAGATAGAGGTACATCTTATTTTTATTGAACACAATGCGAGCATTGAACCTGCTGCTGTATTAAAGTCTATTAAAAATTATTAGAGATCAGAGAAATATGTAGAAGTAGATCACACAAACACACACACGCACACACACACACACTTACCAGTGGTGTCTGCCTCCTCTTCCTCAGCATCAAGCCGCACGTATGAGGAGGACAGCTTGCCGTCTTGGCCCCAGCAGCTGTACTCCCCCAGCATCGGGCCACCCAGGTCAGAGAGCGTCAGGCTGTGCCCCTCCATGTCGTAATCGTTCTCGTCCAGGGTGTACACGTCCTCGCCGCGCTCATACTTCCATTTCACCTCACCTTTCAGCTCCTTGGGACAGTTCAGGGTGACACTGCCTTCACTCTTGCCTACGACCACTGACACCACACACACACAAATCGTTCGCCTGAGTGAGAGGGCATTCATATTCATGATGACAAAGCAAAGCAAAGACACAAAAAGTATAAGATGTAGATCACACGCACATACACGCACACGCGCGCGCACGCGCGCGCACACACACACACACACACTTACAGTTATCAGGGAAAGAGGTGAGTCCGTGGCCCCCATGTATGCAGAGCAGTAGGAAGACCCATGGTCCTGAAATA
This sequence comes from Osmerus mordax, assembly GCF_038355195.1. Taxonomy (NCBI): domain Eukaryota; kingdom Metazoa; phylum Chordata; class Actinopteri; order Osmeriformes; family Osmeridae; genus Osmerus; species Osmerus mordax. The sequence continues at coordinate 4,974,106 of NC_090073.1, read as the reverse complement.
TTCTGAGGATGCCAGCGGAGAGTGGACAAATAATAGCATGCTGAATTAATGAAGCAGAAATTGATATTATTTACAAAAATACTGATATTGTGTTAAATGCTATAAGACTGCTGAATTTGTTCAGCGGACTATTAGACAATAATTACGCCAAGAACTCATCGATAATTGCCATCACAGTTACAGTATGCCATGTTTTAAATTTACGTTTTAATCTAAAAAGCGTCTGTCTATCCTCCTGTTCTTTTTACCATGCTAAAGAAAACTCGTTGCTAGTCCAAGCGTCGACAGAGTCAGATCAGCGATCAAGTTGACAGTTAGTTAAACTGTTGAGGTTTCTTCTGTGTTTTATATGACCCTAATAAGCAATGTGGGTGTCACGGTTTTGCCCACCTCCAACCACACAGCCTTCAATCTCACAACTGTGTGGGTGGGGGGGGGCGGTTTGGGGGTTTCGTTACAATTTCTATGACTGATATTTGGTATTATATCTGGTATTTGGGTAATGGGAGTGGGTGGTTATGGTTGTCGACAAGGAGAAAACTTAACCCTTGTGTTATCTTCGGGTCATTCTGACCCATTAGTCGTTGTGACCCACCGTCGTATTTTATCGCATACAAAAACAAAGTGAAGCATTTTCTTTTAACCGTTGGGCTGTCTCAGACCCCCCATATTGCGAAGGTTAAAAGAAAATACTTTTTATTTGTTTTTGTATTGGGTAAAATTGGGTAAATTGGGTGACCCGAAGCTCCTCTGCATGGTGACCAGTGATACACTGATTCAAAGTGAAAATATGAATTCCTGGGGTGTGTGTGGTGTGTTTTTGTGAGGACGGACTAGGTACTAGGGTTATAGCCTATGTGAATTCCAATAGTGGATTTAACCCCCCCCCCCCCCCCCCCTCTAGTGTTATCATGCTGACTGTGAAACGTCTTCATTAATGCAACACTTTTTATCACCAGTAAACGGTCACGACCGATTAATAAAATTAATTATGTTGTAATAATCAGCCTACATTTCGCTTCTCAAAGCGTTGACACGCACGCGCACGTGTGCCGTACGCTGTAAGGGGGTAGTTCATGGGCAAAATGACACAGAAACTGAGCTGATTGACCAGATAGGAAATACAAGGTAATTCATTGTGCAGCGTGGGATGGCGTGGTGCATTTTCCCTTTTGCATTTTTCATGAAAGTGTTGTTTGAATATGAAGGAAAAGATGCAAAATTGTGAGTATCCATGGGAGGGGGCGGCCTGTGGAGAGTCCCAGGGGTTTCCTTTGAAGAGTGGTCCTTGGAGAGCTAGCATGACGGCAACACCAATAATTTACATTAAAGTCTATGTCTTAGACGGAGCTTTGCAAAGTCTACTGCCCTAGCAACACACATACACACACATATTTGCATATATTGACAACATTCATTTATGTCATTGATGAGAGGCATGTTGGGTGTAAATAGCACCTCTCACTTCGTCAGAGGAGTGTACAGTGTAGAGTCATCTATTATTATTTAGTCACTTACTATCTAGTCATCTATGGTTTGAGGTTTGGTATTCAATGGTGGTCCTTACGCCTTACTGGTCTGCGTTGCTTGTATAGCAGTATACACATCATGCATCATATAAACCAATAACACCATCAATTTAAAAAAAATGGATTGTGACTGAATTGCACTGGGGACAAATGTCCTGCAACCTATTTTGGGGATTCTTGTATTCCATAGCGTCTGCCTACAGAAATCAGCGCAAACTGTAAGTAAAGGGACTGAGCTGAGCTCGCCAACCCATAGATTATTTGATGGAACACAATGCTCTTGAAGCTTACGTATGGCAGCTCTACAGTGCCCTGTCTCCCCTCATTGAGTCATTGAGTTTTATGACGAGATGGTGTCACCGCAAGTCCTTTCTTTGTCTGTGTATAAAAACAGCATGGTTATCACTGAACTCTAGGGGACTGTCTGGAAATGTTACCAGAGAGTTTCAAGTGTGTTGCCCTGTCCACACGTTCTATCTTTATCATTCACGGTAGCAACCAATTTCTTAAAAAAAACAAACGAATGATGCAGAGTAACTTGAGTCTCTACATGTCACAGGGAGAGTGGAGCGGGTGGGCCCAGTTGCTGTGACCGAGGCAGGATCCCAAGAACAAGTGTTGGATACTCAGAAACAGGAAGTGGAAGGGCACGCGTTTAGACGTGGAAAGGGTCCGACAAAGACTAACCACGGAAGGAACCGGAAAAACGCAGTCGGACCCAACTAGACACAGATGAGACCGACTAGAACAGACAAGCAAACTGAAAACCTCACCCAGACACAGACACAGGCCACCACAGACACAAAGAGAACACACAGGTGAACTGGGGCAAGGACGTGGGCATGACACTACAGGGCTCTGCTCCTTCAGTCACTTGAAAAAAAACATACCTAGAAGTATTCTAGGTTTCATTTCCCTATACCAGGAACTAAAAAGAGAACCATCTCCCTTCCCCTATTAGTGTTTGTGGTTAACCAACCCTTTTTGTATCCAATTTAAACAAGTAGGCTATTCATACACGTTTTAAAAGTATCCATTGTGTATCAGGGCTGAAGAAGTCTCTCATTGTACCCAATTGCTGTGAAAGTACCAAGTCAATGAAGTCAATGACCAAATACAAGTTCAAGACAAAATCAAAGTATTTATTACAGATCAGGTGCAGGTGTCCGATCCACTCAATAGAGCATCTCAGAGGACTGGACCAAGAATGAAGGGCAGTTAAATAGAATCACAATATGGGAGGGGGGTGACAATCAACATAGCTTCACAAGCACAGAAAGAAGATGCCACATTCATGGTGCTAGTTAGCTTTTGTTTAGGCTTTAGATAGGGCTCCCCTAGAAATTGCCTTGACGTTCCATGTTCCCATGAGCTAATATAGCAAGGTAAAGATCAAACATTGTTTATTATATTCAGAACATACAAAACAGTATAAAAGTAATGTAATAATCATTATTTGTAATCTTTATTATTGTTAATTGATCAGTGGTCAATGGCAGACCTTTTCAGGGCCAAGAGGGGGTGCACACCCACAATTGAAGGTGTGTGGGAGGATGTGTGTGTGTGTGTGTGTGTGTGTGCATGTGTGTGTATTATTGACGAATGCTTTTTTTCAGTTGCTTGACAAATGTTGTTTGTGTTAACGAGCCAGGCCACATAAAGCTATGCAGCTAATGATGAATATAAAGTTATGTTACATCAACGTTAACTCATGTCAGCTGCATACCTCTCCCGACTTAATCATGTTAAATTAAAGGTCGCGGTACCGCGCTCCTTCACTGGGGTGAGAGAGATGTGAAAGCAGAGAAAAAAGAAAAAAAAACATTAAACAGGTCATAAGCACACGGTACTAATTTAAGAGTGCTAATTTGTCTTGGTCTTGTCTCGGTCTCGATACACTCCGGTCTTGGTCATGACTTGGTCTCGGTTTAGGTGGTCTTGACTACAACAGTGGGGTGTGAATGTGTGTCTGTGTGTGCAAGCTTATCTTTCTGCTTCATCACCCCAACCACTTCATGTGGGAGTCCCATAGGGACCTGTGCTGAGACATCTTCTCTTTTCTATCTACACGATGGGGGAGGGCCCTCACAAGTTCTATGTATGGTCTGGACTTCTTTTTTAATTACTCAAAATGTTAACTGTACAGGTATTAGTGGATGGACATCAGATCATTAGTAACATTATTTGTAAAATAAGAAACTGAAGTGTATCAGTGTGTGATTCCTTAACTCTCATATTGACATTATTTTCAGCTCGCCTATATACAACAGCATAATAGAACCCCTGAAATTTCCGTTTAGGGTTTTTCTTGACTCACACATACACAAAAGCACATACACACATAGGGCCATGCCAGTCATCTGAGAGAGATGACACAGAATACACACACGGGCACACATTGGGCTTTTATAAAAACTAATCATAATTTTGATGACTCAGAAGAAGAGTCTATTAGGTGTCAGGGTTAGGGAGCACTGTTATCGTGCAGCAGTCTACTATATTAACCCTACTGACCAATGGTCAAAACTCTTTGCTTTCTGCATATAACTTACATTCTCTACAATACGATATTACAGAGTTTATAACAGTTTATTTCATCAGAATCAGTTTTATTTGCCATGTAAGTTCACATAAACAAGGAATGTACTGTGGCAGGAAAGGGACAAATATTATAACCATACTATTGCATTTTCTTATAATAATACTACACTTTTTTTTTAACACTGGAAGCACACAAGAGAACTGAACTTGGGTATTTTTGCCATAGTGTGTGTGTTTCTGTTAGACTAGGCACCCTGATATGTCTTAACAATCCCCCTCTTCAGAGGGGACGAGGTGAGAAAGGAAAGCAAAACAGGAACATTTGTGTGTCACTTAGTGGGTGTGATAGATGTGGGTAACCTCTCACTGAGTGGTCATATTGAATGGACCCAAACACAAGTCCCACACCAGTCCGGGAATCCCAGACACACAAGGACAACAGCGATTAGGGAAAACTACTGCTTTATGGTACACAAACACATTACTGTCACGCACACAGGAAAGATCACGTGCATGAACTAGCGTTTTCACTGATACTGATGTGTCAGGTTATTCCTTTTCCTGCCTGTTGTCACCAGAAAGTCTCTTTCTTCCCTTTCCATCCTTCTTCTACTTTCTTTCTCTCCTTCAAACTTGATCAGGCCCCTTGCTGGTGGCAGGCATGTTGAGGCGTCCAGTTCCCTGACTAACAACCTCCACCTACCCAGATGTCAGAGGATTTTGATGTTAGCTTTGTTTACATTTAATCTACAGGGCACCATCCCAAAAAGGGTTACTCAATATCATTTCTATACAGCGTAACAAGGACCCAGCCAGTGGTGTGTGTATGACAACCAGCATAATGGAAAACTACAGTTTTCCTAAAGTTTGTCGCGTTGTCAAGTTTAGCTGGTAGTCCTACAGTGTTGTGGAAAAGCGGCAATATTCTACATTCCAAACCATCAGACTGGTATGGTTAAAATATATAAAAGCACGATATGGACAATAACAGCAATGTCACGTTAAATGTAAATCTTTATTACATAGATATTTGATTCCACCGTACATGTTGTGGTGTTGGTATTGAGTAACAGGAGAGACAGCAAGAGAGAACACAGTGCTTTCTACACATCTCCCACAGTGCACTGGGAGAGCGGAACAACATCTCCCACAGGGCACTGGGAGAGCAGAACAACATCTCCCACAGTGCACTGGGAGAGCAGAACAAGACAGAAGTCCCCGGGGTAAGGCTTCGCTCATCTGGACCAAGAGGTGGAGAACAACCGCTATCCAGGACGTGGTTAAAGACGAATGACAGCTCCAGCTCTTGGGACGCGAGTGTGGGGGGAGTTTGGGGTATGATGCTCCGACGCAGGGTTCTCAGTTGGCCTCGTCCTTTGAGGCCTCGTCGAAGTTCTCCACCAGATCTAGAGAGAGGCGGAGGGAAAGACGAGAACATCCGTGAGCTCGCTACATGGTGAGTGTGCGTGCGTGCGTGCCTGGCTCGTGGACGGCGCCTGAATCCGAGCGGACCGTGGGAGGACGTGAACGTACCAGGGACCTCGTCGTCTTCATCCACCTCCGCAGCGACCATGGGGGCCATGCTATCTCCGGCTGAGGACACAATGACAGGAGTCAGGTGTGGGGGAAGGTGTGCGTGTGAGACGGTGAAAAAGGGCATGGTTGTGTAACGGTTGTCAGAATTCATGAGATCATCAATTGTGTTTTTCAGTCGATGGATCACTCAAGGAATCATCATCCAACTCTTGTGATAAGTTAAGTTAGGCAAACACAAATAAAAATGACCGTACAGTGTTTCTCAAACATTGGCTGGTGCACAACTGCAATGGCTTGAAATAAGACACGCACAAACGTAATATTGGCAAGTAGGTGTTTAGGAATGAGGACACAATGACAAGAGTCAGGTTTGGGAAAGTGTGTGTGTGAGACAGCTGAAGCATGTCAGTGTGTGAGAGAGTGGCTTTCCATGCACAGGCATTGTCAGAGTGTGTGTGTGTGTGTGTGAGAGAAGCGTGAGAGCTTACTTGGTTTAGGCAGGTTCTCCGCCAGTCTCCGGAGGCTGGTCAGGCTGTCGGCTCCCAGCTGGTTGAGGATGCTGGGCAGCATCTCGGTCAGCTGCTTGTTCTCTGCGTGGCCCGTGATGGTGAAGGTGTTGGCTGCCAGGGAGGCCTGCACCTTGGGGTTGTTGAAGTGGATAACCGTGCCCTGGTTGGTGAACATGTTCACCTGAGAGAAACCAAGACATGATGAGGGGGGGGCACTGGGAACCGGAGCATAGGATAAAGGCTGATTCTGTAGTTTAGGGGAGGGTACATTTAAAGCTTGTGGTCTACCTCCTCAATGCCAGAAATGTTGTTGACTCCCAGCTTCTTGAGGGAGAACTGCAGCTTCTTGTCGTCTGCCGATGCTGTTCTGTGCACCACCTTCTTCTTTCTGCGGGCAGAACCCTGGAGAAAAACACATAGAAAAAATGCTGAAGGACACACTGCCAGAGCACTCGATTCAATGACGAACAGGATATGATTGCCTACCTTGCCGCCAATGCGGACTTGCGCCTGAAGTTTGGCGAGCTTCTCCTGGTTCATAATTGACTCCTTCATCTGAGGACAGGTGAATCATACAATCAACACTGACGCCACCTAACAAATTCTAATGAACTATAGATTTTCGCAGAGAATGTTGTCAGAATTCATGAGATCATCAATTTTTCAGTCGATGGATCACTCAAGGAATCATCATCCAACACTTATGATAAGTTAACACAAATAAAATGACCGTACAGCGTTTATAAAACAATGACTGGTGCACGACTGCAAGGGCTTGAGAAGTAACGCACAAACGTAATTTGGTCAAGTAGCTAGGTGTTAAGGAATGCGCAGCTGCACGGCATGCAGTGCACGCCCCTATCAGTCCAATTCCATACAGCAAACTTTCGTTAAAGCAGCTAGTCATCTGTCTGATTAGCTAGCTAATCATAATTTATCAGTGATGATTACAGTAATAAAATCCAATTTAAAAGACACGGGGGGTTACTCATTCCAACTGTACAAAAATAGTCTAGCTAGCCGCCTACAGTAGCAAGTTAGTTAGGCTAGCTAGCTGGGCCTCGTTTATCGTTAAGGTCAAAAAACAAACGAATTGTGTCTCTTTATTTACATTTTATCTAACTGAGGAAATTACATGTTGTTTTCCTTTAAGACTACAAAATAAAAACACGATCAACGGATTTCCTAAACTTTTACAGCTCGTTACCAACCTGGGAGTGTGTAAACACGCGGACCTACAGAACGAGGGGTGGAAGGAAAGAGGGAAAGGAAGTGACGAAATATTCAACGATTATGCCCCGGTAAAATGTGAGAAATTAAATCAACCTGCAACGAAATTACTACTCATATACATAAATACGTTACACGTCTGTTGTACATATATATACACAGTACACATTATAATTAAAGAAAAGACAACAACAGATTTAAGCAAAGAGTGGAAAATAAAGTTGCACAGATACAGGGTTGCCAGGTTTGAGTTGAGAGCGTTTCAACTGGAAAACATTAATAATAAAAATATTAGCCAAAGTAAACGAATAAAACAATAGGAATGTCAAAAGAACGTTCATAATCGTATGTATTTATTGTTGGTGGAGAGACTTAACTGTCTTTCACGACATTTAGATAATCATGTGGAACGTGCAAGACATGCCTGGCAACCTTCTTCTTTCACATGTCATGGCTGCCTCCGGTGTGCTGAGAGGCAACGTGTTAGCTAATTTGGAATATAAACTTTGGATTGCATGTAGCTAACACGCATTGATCTGAGCCAGAATTGAAATATAGCAGCTATACTCATTCTTCATACTTAAGGAACACCACCATATCAGGTAAACTACAGTTTGAAGCATCTCTGTTTAGCTGGCGGCATGTCGCCTGCTGTCTAGCCATGCTTTATTTCACAGTAGCTAGCTAGCAAGCTGTGTGTATTTACCTAGAATAGATAGATATAGTTTCAAGCGAACCAAAGTAAGATTCCATTATATTTTGTATGTTTCGAGACGTATTTTTAACCCACGTCAAACAACCTATTTTCATTCAGGTGGCCGCCTCATCGTATTTCAGATAAGTAAAAGCAATCAATAGAAATGGCTTCATTCAAACCCACAAAAATTCAACAATACCCCAAGTTGGGCGAGAAAGTCACACAAGATACTTTGTACTGGAAAAACTATAAGGTACGTATAGTACGATGTACGCAATCCTTACCTGAATGTTGATGTTGTTGGTGTAAGTCAAATCATCCTTGCCTGTTGTGTTCCACAGTCCCCAGTCTTGATAAAGGAGTTTGGAGCGATCACAAACATTGATTGCTCCCCATTGGCACCTCACAACTATGCAGTGACAGCTTTCACAAGGGTAGGTCTTCTCCTCCACCCTGACATCACCAGGTCATTCAACATCCCACCAGTCCTTCACAACCAAGACACCACCAGTTGACAGGTGCTACTGTGAAACACAGTGACCCAGCATCACATCTCAGCAGAACAGCTGGGTCACAATTCTTCATAAAAAAAGAACAGAATCAGATTTTTTTTGTCACGGTTTTCTGTCCCTTTCTCTTCTCCCCGCTTTCCCCTCATCGTCCTCTCTGCTCCTCCCCCGTCCAGATCCACATCTATGGCCCGTTCTCCCAGGAGCCCGTGAAGACCTTCACGCGGTTCAAAGACACGGCGTACTGCGGACGCTACCGGTCCGACGGCCAGATGCTGGTGGCCGGGTGCGAGGACTCGGTGGTGCGTCTCTTCGACGTCAGCGGCCGGGTGGCTCTCAGGATGTTTAAAGGGCACTCAAAGTAGGTCTGCCAGAGCCAGCTCCCATGTGCTCCCTCCACACACCATCTCTTATCAGGGAAGTTGTACTGGAGCAGCATTTACAATGCAGGGTTGTGCCCTAGTGCTTCATCAGCGAGCAGTGTTTGAGGTCGCTTTTTCCGGGGGCGGGCCAGTGTATGAGCATGTTGAGTTGACTACAAATCCGTCAAATATAAAAATGAAAGGGATCCTCGATGTGCTGAAACGGGCACCAGCGAAGGGCGTCGTTACATGTGGCAGGTCATATCTGATTCTATCTCACATTCTGCGTCCTCTCAGGGCTGTGCGCGTGACTGATTTCACATCGGACCGCTACAAAATCCTCACCGGCTCGGACGACTACAGCTGCCGGCTGTGGGACATCCCCAACGCCACCCAGCTGTGCTCCTATCAGGAACACACGGACTACATCCGCTGTGGCGTCGCCAGCAAGCTCAGCCGAGACCTCTTCATCACGGGTCAGACTCTCACCTCAGGCTGTGGTTCTGGTTGCTCGTGTGTGTGTGTGTGTGTGTGTGAGAGAGAGAGAGTGTGTGTGAGAGAGGGTGTGTGTGAGAGAGAGAGTGTGTGTGAGAGAGAGAGAGAGTGTGTGTGAGAGAGAGTGTGTGTGTGAGAGTCAGGGAGTCAGGTGGCTGAGCGGTTAGAAAAGCGGGCTTGTAATCAGAAGGTTGCCAGTTCGATTCCTGGCCGTGCCAGATGACGTTGTGTCCTTGGGCAAGGCACTTCACCCTACTTGCCTCGGGGAGAATGTCCCTGTACTTACTGTAAGTCGCTCTGGATAAGAGCGTCTGCTAAATGACTAAATGTAAATGTGAGAGAGAGTGTGTGTGAGAGAGAGTGTGTGTGTGAGAGAGAGTGTGTGTGAGAGAGTGTGTGTGAGAGAGTGTGTGTGAGAGAGTGTGTGTGTGAGAGAGAGAGAGTGTGAGAGAGAGAAACATTTCTGACTTGCAGTGTTTGCCTCCCCCCCAGGCTCCTACGACCACACAATCCGAATGTTTGACGCTAGGACTGACAAGAGTGTGATGACCATGGACCACAGCCAGCCTGTGGAGAGTGTTCTCCTCTACCCCACAGAGGGGCTCCTGGTCTCTGCAGGTGAACCCCTCACCCGAAACCATATTAAATAGATAGACCAAACTGACAGGGTGATATCAAAAAGCTTCGTTCGTAACCCTTCTTAAGTTGACCAACTGTGGCTTCTGATGGAGGTTGATGCCTGTTGTTGCTCCTCCTCGCCACAGGGGGCCGCTACGTGAAGGTGTGGGACCTGTTGAAGGGAGGCCAGCCTCTCGTGTCTCTGAAGAACCATCACAAAACTGTAACCTGCCTGTGTCTCAGTAGCAACGGAGAAAGACTGCTCTCTGCTTCTCTAGACAGGTGTGTGTGTGTGCGTGCCCTGGGAATCTTGTTGAGTAATGAGGTGTTGGGTGATCCATTGACTGACCAGTCCAGTGATGATCTCAGCTCCTCGGAGAGCTTGGTTGAGCAATTGTTGGGAGTACAATCTGCTACAGGACCATTCCTGTCGACTCAGCTCTGCCCCTGAACTGAAGCGGGCCTGTGTGTTCCTGGGAGCCCTCCTATGACATGATAATGTAACATGTGTGTGTTTCTGCCATCTCTCCAGGCACGTGAAGGTCTACAACACCACCAACTACAAAGTGGTCCACAACTTTGACTACGCGGCCTCCATTCTCAGCCTGGCCTTGACTGTAAGGACATGACGCCTCCATCATTCATGCTCTCTTAAGTTTGATTCCAGTCTCGTCAATAGATTGTTAACGTGCGTGCGTTTGTGTCTGCCCACAGCCCGATGATCAGACTATTGTGGTGGGGATGACCAATGGTGTTCTGAGCGTCAAGCACAGGAAGAGCCCCGAGGAGAAACAGAAAGTGCCCGGCAAACAAAGGCGGAAGCCAACGTACCGCGTCTTTGTCAAGGGCAGGAATTATGTCCCCAAACAGGTAACCCCTGACAACCCCCTTGGCTGGCTTGTCGTGTGAACACCAGAAGCATTGGCTACTCCTCTGGCATCGTCTTGGGGAACGGAGGAGTTGGACGGCTAGCTGTGTGACCAAACTTCTGGTGACGGGAGTTTTCTAATCAGCTCGGTCTGCCCTCGTTTGATAGGGAGTGGGAGGGGGCGGAAACATGCGTCAACCACATGCGCCGCAAGAGTAACAGTGTCGAAAACATCTCTCAAATGTATCGTTGTCATTTGAAAGATTCTACCGTGGGGAAAATGAATAGATCATTGAATCGCCCAGCCCTGTTGTTGATTCACGACTTCCAGAGCGGTCCTGTCACTGAAGAGTCATGATGACCTCCTGAGTCTTAGTAGCCGCTGCTCATCCTCCTTATTAATGACAGTGTCTATCCTGTTATTCAAACATTGAGTTTTAATACATTTGTTGCTTGTCCTGTTGGGATTACACCCCCCCCCCCACCACCACCTTTGCTTCCCTCCAGGATGACTACCTGGTCAGCCGGCCAGTCCAAATGCACCTGGCCAAGTACGACAAGCAGCTGAAGAAGTTCAGTGTGTCCAAGGCTCTGGACACCGCCCTGGAGGTAACTATGACTACCCAGGGCTGCTGGGGGAGGGATGAGATCTCTGCTGGGGAGGGGCGAGGCCTAGAGGGGGGTTCGGGGGATGAGTCTGTAGTGAGGTTGCTGGGAGTGTGAAGGGAGAAGTCCGGGAGCGTGGAGGGTTGGGTCGAAGGAGTGTGTCAAGATATCACGAATAAGTTTTTTTTTTTTCGCGGTTGGTAAATCTGCATATTTTTTTTTGCATTCACCTTGTGTGTGTCAGTCATGGAGGAGGCAGAAGAAGCCTGAGGTGACCGTGGCGATGATGAAGGAGCTGGACCGCAGAGGGAAGCTGAGGAACGCCCTCGCGGGGAGAGACGAACATCAGCTCTCCCAGATCCTCAACTTCCTCATCGGGTAACTAGAGCCACTCGGATCCCCATAAACCTGGTTACTGTGGTCATATTGTTTATACTCGGGCACAAAACAAACTATATAGGGGTCTAGTTCAGTGGTAGAGTGTCAAGAGGTTCAAATCCCCCCCCCCCCCGGTACATTTCTTTGGATGAACAAAGTGACTTTGGGGCTCACTTACAAATGCCCTCGTTTTTTCGAGAAAGAAGCAAACGTCAAACCTCGGTGTAACCCAGTTCGTCTGTTGTTTGAGTGTGCTGTGTGGTTGTCTTTCTGCAGGAACGTGGTTGATGCAAGGTTCGCCCCGGTTCTAGCGAACGTCACCGACATGGTCCTGGGTGAGTTAGACCACGGAGGCGTCCATTGTTGTCATGAATCAGTGACCCATTCACCGTACCGTAACGCTTGATCTTTCGGTCACTAACCGATGTTCAGTGTGTAACCTTTTCTGTCTATCTCTGTGTGCGTGTCTGTCGGTCCAGATATCTACCGGTCAGTGGCTGGCCAGTCCTCCATTGTGGACAGACAGATCTGTCGTCTCTCGGAGCTGGTGGAGAAGGAGGTCGACTACCAGCTGGAGCTCCTGGAGGTCCTGGGCATGCTGGACACTCTTTTCGCCTCCAGCCTCCCCAAGAAGGAGTTGCCTTGTCCAGGCAGCAGCAGGGCTAACGGGTTGGGCCAGGTGGAGGTGGGGGTCCCGGGGCCACAGCCACAGCTTCAGGCTGCCTGAGGCCTCTGGGGAAGAGAGTCGCGGAAGGCCTGTATGGTTCCGGAACTGATTCCAGGCGTGTTCTGGAACACGGGAGCACAACTGAATGAATGCGATGATCCATTCTTGAAATCTGTCTTGGGTAGCTCACTATGGAAACGTGGATCTGGCTCGCTGCAGTACAGCTGTTCCCTGTGGTGACTGATCCTCTTTTAAAGGAGAGTGAGAGGACGAGATGGAGTGGGTTTTCATACATTTGTGTGTATGTATATTCCACCCATTTTTATGGATGTAAAAAGATGGAATGAATTTTATTTGAATGTCAAAGTTAATGTTTCTTTATTCTCTGCTGTGTGTGTGTGTGTGCGTGCACGTACACGTGTGACTAGGTGCATGTGTACATTTATTGATTGGTATTTCGAGAGCATATTATGCATCATTTCTATGTGCAGTTTTTATAAAGAAACAATGAAATGTTGAAATCGACTCCATTGGTGTCTGTATAACGATGTCTGTGATAAACAAATATTAAATGCAATACCATGAGCTAATGTAATAATGAGGGGGTGAGAGAAAATATAGAGAGAAAAGGGAGAATACACAATATATATTTTGAGGTACAAGTCATCGTGCCCAGAGGTCGTTGAGAGAGTATTGATGTCAATACTGCAGAGATGCTACACAGATAACATCAAACTAGCGGGCGGAGCTTTGTGACAAACTGTCCAGATCGTTGTTGGTTCATGTTCATGGTTCACCTCACGAAGAACTTGGATTCTGCGAGCTGCTCTCTTCGAGCCTCGACTACCACAGAAGATAAGAAGCGTGCGGAGTGACTCTTACGTGCGTTAAAGTAGCGAACTCTGAATGGACTTGAAGTTTCGTCCGCAATCTTTTGGAAATCGCTTCCCTCGGAAATCTTTTGATTATACTCCCTGTGTGCGGTAACTCAGGTAATCGCGCATTACACTATAATGACCAGCCTTTAAATAGTAGCCAACAGTTTAATAAACTAGCATAGATTGGGAAATTAAAAGCCACACGGCCGTCAGGTGTACGTGACACTTATTTGAGGCTCAACCCTTAATCCGACAGCATGCAATTTGATTGAGATGAATAATAGGCTTTTGCCTGCTTGCTTGTCGTCTTAAATTGATAGCGCATGTTTGATTTGCTTTCTGCAATGCTGTTAGGATATATTATGTTTCTGTCAAAAGAGGGTAGGAAATGAATTAGAGATTTTCAGACGCACCAAGGAGTCTACCCCTGCTCCCCGTCTCCCTGTCACTCTCTCCCTCCCTTACCTCTCCTCGTCCTCCACCCCTCTGAAGAATGGGTCGTTAGTGATATGGAGACGGATGTTCTGTCCCTGTTTCTAGGAAGTGACTGATCAGAGGGATACAAGAAAGGGGTCTGGACGCACACACGCGCGCACACACACACACACACACACACAATGTGTGAACACTTATTATATTTCTTAGAAACACCCCCTGTGTGGTGAAGCAGAACCTTCTATGTGTCTCTAAATACAGGTAACTCAATTTAAAAAGCTACAGCCTAGCTGTTGTATTAGGTATCTTTAGTGGGCTGAGGTGTTTTCTGGGAGGGGATCCCTCACAGAATTGCTGCTCCTGTGGTGTCCTCCATGTAGTGCTCTCTGGAGAGCTTTGGTTACTTGTCTTCATCTGTGGGTATCTGCGAAGCCCTCTGCAACATGTCTTGTAAAACGGGCTATACAAATCCAATTGGATTCGATATAAGCGGAACCTCCATCTGACTCGATGAGGGTTAGCGTGGGGGGGGGTCCTCTGTTCTGCCTCTTTGTGGCCTGGAACTGGGTCGTCATTGGACTAATTCGGCCCTGACAGATGAAACTGTCTCACTTGCCCATGCCCTCTCAGATCACACTGGAGGGTCTGGTCTAGATCAAAGGATAGCCTGATCCGTCTAAGCATGGCTTAGTTATGTAGGCCATAGATCCGCGTTACAGTAAACGTGTTGCGTCAAGTCAAAACCTCAGTCACACAGTTTCGTCTTTATTCGGAATCCTACCTGGACATACAAGAGAACGAAGAAGATAAGATGTACAAGAGCAATGTGTGTATGTTTGGGTTTGTGAGAAAGAGAGAGGGAAGGGTATCGCTCAGCAGCAGAGCATTTGACCGCGGATCGAGAGGGCCCAGGTTCAAATCCCCACCTGTACGTCGAAAAATAAAAACGTCTGCTAAAGGGATACATTACTACACCGAGCGAGAGAAAGCGAGAGAGAGAGAGAGAGAGAGAGAGAGGGGGGTGGGGTGGGGTGGGGTGGGGGGTGGGGGAGGAGTGAAGAAGTTGTGTGTGTGGTATCATGTCCCCTCTGTTTCTCTTTAGGTGCACGGAGGATGGAGCTGAGCAGGAGAGAGGTGCCTCTCTACGTGAGTACACTGTTCCTAACGAGAGGAGGAAACCAGGTCAGTTTGGGGAGCGGTGATTGCAAGGCTGGGAGAGGGGATCCCATGGGAGCTAAGCTGATGGAGTGAGCGATAGAGAGAGAGGAAGAGAGCTACCTTCTATTTTACTCTCCATACTCTACCGGGGCTTCCCTGACCAGGCTGAGGTCTGAGGCTGGTAGGAGGACTAGCCCTGACCTAACTAGGTGTTCAGCTTGTTTCTTTTATCATTGTGAGGCCAAAGTTTCAGCAACAACCCAAAATTCTCCCCGGCTCTCCTCTCGCTCTCCTTGTCTGTTCTTCCCATCCTCTCCTTCTCTATGTATCTCTCCTTGTTTTTTCCTCCTCTCATTCTCTTCTCCTCCTTTCCTCGGTCTCCTCCTCTCCTCCTCTGACCTCTCATTCTCTCCTCTGTCTTTCTCCTTCCCGCATCCTCTCTTCATTCTCTCCTCCTCCTCTCTCCTCTTAGTCATTTACATTTACATTTATTCATTTAGCAGACGCTTTTATCCAAAGCGACTTCCAAGAGAGAGCTTTACAAAGTGCATAGGTCACTGATCATAACAACAAGATAGCCAAAAAACATCGCGAGTAGCCAAAACATGAAGCACACATTGTGAACAACCAAAGTAAGTGCCAAAGGGAAGAACCATAAGAGCATGTAGTTAAACAAGTCACAACCAAACAACATGAACAGCTATAAGTGCAAGTGTACCTGTGGGAAAAAGCAAGCAACAGTAATAAAACAATATATCACAGCGAGAACCAAAAACTTTAATCAGTTACCACTAACCACAAGAGCAACAAGTCTCTAAGCAAGAGTCATTGTGATCCTTGAGGAAACTAACATCGGGTCAAGCGAACCGTTCCTAAGTACCGTTGTACTCCCGGAACAAGTGCGTCTTGAGCCTTTTAAGTTTTTAGTCACGCATCTTCTCTCTCACACTCCCGTCCCTCCCGATCCATCTTTTTCCCCTCCCTCATCCCTCTATCTTTCCCCTCTTTTCTCTCTTCTGACCCTCCCTCCTTTCTTCTCTCATATCTACCCATCTCCTCTCATCCTTTCAGCCCAGCTGGTAGCATAGAGACAAGCATTCCTGTTTTTATTGGAGTCTTGGAGAAAATCTCCTCTCTCTCTCGCTCTTTGCCCGTCTCATCATTCCTTCTCTCTCCCTCTCCCCCTCGCTCTCTCTCTGTCGGCCTCTCTCTCATACCTCCCTCTCACCCCCCCCCATCCCTCTCTGTCTCTCTCATCCTTCTCCCTCCCTTTCTCTCCTCCCTCAGGGTCAGGCGAAGGTGTTTGCGTTGCTGCCTGCCCTCGAGCCACTCCTCGAGGAATGTGAGGTCTTCGTCGTTCTAGAAGGATCCACTCTGGCCCATGTCATCAGAGTGCAAAGAGATGTTATGCTTTGCTTCATAGTGCCTGGTCAGTGTGCGTGTGTGAGCGAGCGTGTGTCTTGTGGCAACCAAAGAGCTCAGAGTGGAGTTTAACCTCGCATAGCTTAGAAGGGACAAAAGTGCCCAAAAGAAGAAGGAGAATTTGCTTCAAAACTGTTCTTCCGTGAATGAGGGACATCTTCTGTGTCCTGGCCAGGGCCATGCATGGCAGCAGAGAACAGAGGGGTTATGGTAAAGACCATTGCCAGCTTCCAGCTCTCCTCCATGTTGCTATCGCTTCCTACTCAAACTCCTCGAGGCGTGCGCCGGTCAGCTACAGTGTGTTCTACCGTTCCCCAATCAACCAATGGGCTGACCGACACACGATTGGCTGGCTGGCAATGTTCACACCTGGCCTGGATCCCCCTGTCCCAGAGCTGGCCCCGGGCGCTGTCCGCATTTCGCTGCTTCTGAGTTCCCTGGTTTCCACAGTGTGTGTGTATACGTGCGTTTGTACACGCACCGATCCAAAACACTGTGAATTATAAGTGGATACGGAGCAGAGGTTTTCTGCCTATTTTGTTGGGTATAGCTCAGTGGAAGATTATTGGACTGAAGGTCTGGATGTTGCCAGTTCAAAACCCTCTTTGGACATTGCTTTGGATAAGTGTCTGCTAAGCTGCTACATGAACATGTTATATTGTTAAATTGTCTCAGCTTGCGGCCTGTCTCACCAATGGTCTGATCTCATCACTTCCTGTCTATCTTCTGATTGGTCAACAGGTCATAACCTGGCAGAGGTGGTCCTAGTTCATGCCTACGTTTGCTCGGATACCTCACCCCTCACGTTTGTGGGAGGGGCCAGTCTAGAGTACATTCAGGATGATGCCCAGGTAGGGACACTCACACACACACACACACACATACACACATGCAAACACAGTTAAACATAGTATATAACCCTCCACGCTCCCTAGGAACTGGCCGAGCACCTGGTGACCCACAGTCAGTGTCTGACTTCCAGGGATCACAGCGAGCTAAGCAGCCTCTTCTCCCTGGGCCAGGAGACCACTCGCTGGGCCATGGACCACCACCTGGCCCTGGCCGTGGCCAACCTGGACATCCCCCCCTCCTGGAGCCTGCTGTCGGGCCCCTGTGGACAGGGTAAGACGACAAACAACCCTGTCGTCGGTCGGTTGTCGGGCACCGAAGTCTGCCGGGTTAAATCATCTATCGGGTTTCTCTCCGATGAGGTTTGAGATTTCTGTCCAGCAGAGGGAACAAGCGGCCAGGCAGTGAGGTCATCAAAACACAGAGGAAAATAAGAGGTTTAGCATTTGAATGTTTTAGGGAGTGAGAGAGAGGGAGGGAGAGAGAGAGAGATAAGGTATCAGTCGGCCAGCCTTGGTATAAATCCTCCTCTGTCAGCACGCTGCAACTTGCTGCCCAAACGCGTCCGACACAGCTGAACTCTTCAACTTCCCTCTCCTCCGTATCGCTTCCCTCTTGTCACAGTCGTTTGGCGCGTCGGGCCGACCGGGGGAGAGCGTGTCTCCATCACATGCGTGTCCTGTGGTGGATTCATCAGCGCCAATTCATCGTCCAGTAACGAGATTAGTAGCACTGTGCCGATACAGCCTGGGGGTGTACTCAGGTTTGAACACACACTGTGTGTATGTGTGTATTAGCTGTGTGTGTTTGTGTGTGCGCGCGTGGGTGTGTGGGCCTCTGGCGTAAATAACAAATGTGATTTCCTGTTAATGTTGTTAAAGCAGTCTGGTTCATTGCACCACGACACAAATGACCCTCTATGACAGTTTTGCGGTTAACTGATCTAATTGGATAAGGTAGTTCATGACGTCATACACACAGTTATCAGTCTGACAGACGGACGCCCACCAGGACAGAGAGACGGAAATCTCCATGATGTCCACTCCTCCCTATGTCCTGTGTTATTAGATACTAGCAGGTGTTGGGTATTAGCAGTTCAGTTCGCTCACATATTGATTTGACATTTTTGAATGTATTGATAACCACACGGTTATCGGATGTTCAATACAAGCAGTATAAGATACTACATTTACATTACGTCATTTAGCAGACGCTCTTATCCAGAGCGACTTACAGTAAGTACAGGGACTTTCCCCCCAAGGCAAGTAGGGTGAAGTACACAACATAATTTTTGCATGGCCGGGAATCGAACTGACAACCTTCAGATTACTAGCCCGATTCCCTAACCGCTCAGCCACCTGACTCCTACTAGCAGGAAACGTATTCACTGCAATAACAGGTGTGTGACAGTTGAGAGGTCTGTTAGCTGAGACATAACTAGGGAGGCTAAGGACAGCAGTGTCTAGATTGGAGGCTGACAGCAGTGTCTAGATTGGAGGCTGACAGCAGTGTCTAGATTGGAGGCTGACAGCAGTGTCTAGATTGGAGGCTGAAAGCAGTGTCTAGATTGGAGGCTGAAAGCAGTGTCTAGATTGGAGGCTGACAGCAGTGTCTAGATTGGAGGCTGACAGCAGTGTCTAGATTGGAGGCTGACAGCAGTGTCTAGATTGGAGGCTGAAAGCAGTGTCTAGATTGGAGGCTGACAGCAGTGTCTAGATTGGAGGCTGACAGCAGTGTCTAGATTGGAGGCTGACAGCAGTGTCTAGATTGGAGGCTGACAGCAGTGTCTAGATCGGAGGCTGACAGCAGTGTCTAGATTGGAGGCTGACAGCAGTGTCTAGATCGGAGGCTGACAGACAGGCGGCTAATCCATCGGGGGAGCCAGTCAAGTGGGTCAGTAGAACACATAGATCCTGGAGGAGAGGATGGGGGAGAAGAAGAAGAAGAGAGAAGGAGAACAGAGGAGACAGGAGGAGTGGAGGAGAGAGGAAAGGAGAGGAGAGAAAAAAGGAGAGAAGAGCACAGGGAAGAGGAAACGTTTTTCTTGTTTAGAACCAATTGTGGCACACACACCTGCTGTCCTAGATCAGGGCCAAGCGGGAATCGAACCCAAGACCTTCTTGCTGCACGGACCATGCCGCACAAGAGAAAATGGAAAATGGAGGTGCCATAAAAGAGGAACTGGAAGTGGGGAGAGTAGAGGAAAGGGAAATGTGTCATTGTTCCTTATCAGTGGATGGGGCTTATTGAGGTTAATCGAAGTTACTTACTCAGGCTAATAATAATACCGAAACTGTCTTATTATTTCTCTCTGTCTTTCTCCTTCTCACTCATCTTTCTAAATCTCCCTTTGAATCCCCTCCCCCCCACTTCTCCTCCACGCTCACTCTCCCTTTCCCTCTCCCTCCTCTCTCCTCTCCCCTCCCGCCTCCTCTCTCTCCCCTTCTCCTCCACACTCACTCTCCCTCTCCCTCCTCTCTCCTCTCCCCTCTCGCCTCCTCTCTCTCCCCTTCTCCTCCACACTCACTCTCCCTCCTCTCTCCTCTCCCCTCTCGCCTCCTCTCTCTCCCCTTCTCCTCCACACTCACTCTCCCTCTCCCTCCTCTCTCCTCTCCCCTCTCGCCTCCTCTCTCTCCCCTTCTCCTCCACACTCACTCTCCCTCTCCCTCCTCTCTCCTCTCCCCTCTCGCCTCCTCTCTCTCCCCTTCTCCTCCACACTCCCTCTCCCTCCTCTCTCCTCTCCCCTCTCGCCTCCTCTCTCTCCCCTTCTTCTCCAGACGGCTCCCCCAGAGAGTCTATCCTCCACCTGGCGGTGCGTTGGGGCCTGTGGCGACTGGCTGAGCTGCTGCTGTGCCAGCCAGGAGGCCTGCTGGCCGTGTCCCTGCCCAACGAGGAGGGCATCACCCCCCTGCAGCTGGCACAGGCCGCCGGGCACCCAGACATGCTGGAGCTACTTTCACAGTAAGAGGACTACGCAGGGTGTGTACGTGAGCAGTGGTTCTCAACCCTGGTCCTCAGGGTCCAACGTCCCGTATGTTTTTAATTTCCCCCTGCTCCAACACAGCTGATTCTAATGAATGCTCGTTAGCAGGCTTCCGCAGAGCTTGAGGAGTCATTCATTTGAATCAGGTGTGTTGGAGCAGGGAAACATCAAACGTGCAGGGAAGGGGGTCCCTGAGGACCAGGGTTGAGAACCGCCGTACTAGAGATATCTCCACACTGGATGGCCAAATACTGTACTTGTACTGTGTTCTAGTTTTATGACCCGTTTAGTGCTGAAAACAACCCATTTATAGTCTCCCATTTGAGAATAAGATCTAGTGTGGACTCTTTGTGAACTTCTGTTTGTGTGCAACATGTATGTGTGTGTGTGTGTGATGTTTGTGTGATTTATTCAGCCCAGTGTTCCCTGCATTCCACACTGAGAGGCTGTAAATTCAGTTCACTGGAACATCTTAGCTCCAAGATCGTAACAATGTTTGAACCACCTGTCAAACTACAACACGTGTGAAGCCAGAGCAGTCTGACTGCAGGCGCCACGGTGAACACACACACACACGCACGCGAGCTATGAATACCGTGTGAACGCATCTACCTGTGTTCCCAGCCCCCCCAACCCCTTGGCCACGCCCCCCGCAGGTCTGTCTCAGGTGTGGGCCGACAGGTCCCGCCTCCTCAGGTACGCCCACCACTCGGAGAACCTGACCCTCACGGTCCGACAGAACCACGTGTGGAACCAGAACCCTCCTTGGAACCGACACAACGACATCCGGATCCTGAGAGAGAGACTCGGAGACGAGAACTTCCTCAGAGAGGTCTCGACCTAGAACGATTTGCCCTGTAGAACCTAGAGAGAAACCAGTCTCCAAATAGTTTGAAGTCGGCATGTCAGCAGATAACACATATATTTCCTTATCTCTTTCTTCTCGGCCAGCTCAAGTTTTTCTGGCGTGGTTCCGGTCGAGGTGAGGAGCGAGAGGAGGTCCTGGATCAACCCGAGGAGGGTGTGTTTGGATTTGACTTGTGTTTATTTAGTCAGAAGACGCTTTTATCCAAAGCGACACGGAAATAGTGCATACAGAAAGCACCGTGGGAAGTGCATCGTTCTGCTTGCGTTGCTGTTTTAGGCTGCTTTATGTTTTCATGTCTCTGTCTCTCTGGTGTGATGGGAGAGTGCCCTGCGATGTTCCAACGGTCTGTGCTTGACTGCCCTCTCCTGGGGGCTACAGGTACTGCACGACTATTCGTCGTGGTTGGACACGGGGGTCTGGAACACACACGTCCCTCTCTTCCCTCTCCCCCTGCCCCCGCTCTCCTCTTTTTCAGAAAGGCTGTACATTAAACCATTTGTACACACTTTATGGCCTTTTTCAAACCCGTAAAAACCTCTCTCCCTTGCTCTGCCTCTTTTCTGTCTCACCCCCCCTCCCCTTATCTCCTTTCCTCTCTTTTGTTAGCTCTGTGGGCCCTACCCTCTTTTTTTCGTTTCTCTCCCCCATTCCCCCCTCTCTCTCTCTCTCTCTCTGTCTGCATGTTATTGTATTTTCCTTCTCTCTATCTGTGGGAGACGGTATGTTCCACGCTGGCTCCCCCCCCCCCTCTCTGTGGCAGTGGGGCTGGAGCCAGCTGGAGGGCCCAGCTCTCTGTGAATGGCCAGGCTTTCATGGCACCCCGCTGGGCCACAGAAGAGGCCTCGGCCTGACACGGCTAGCTTTCCCCCTTCCAGCACCCAGGCTGTTGTTTGGGGAGGCCTATGTGTACCCCTCCTCCCTCCCCTCCTCTTTCCACTCCTGTCTCCTCTCCGGATCTATATGACCCACTGTAACCATGTTTCTCTGTGTGTGTGTGTGTGTGTGTGTGTGTAAAGGTGTATTCCCCGTGTCCGTCCACGAAGGAGTCGGTGCTACAGAGGAGAAGGTAAGAACGACCACTCTTTCAGATGGTTTCTGGCTGTCAGAAGTGTCGGTGTCCCTGAAGATGCGCAGCATACTGTCCTAACAACCACACTGGTTCACAGTCTACACTTGAGGTATGGACAAGCGTCCATAACTAAACACTACAGGTGTCTGTCGAACCCTCAGAATAGCGTATCATAGAGTACCCAGGACTCCTAAAGTGACTGGCTCTGTGTTTCCAACCCCCCTCTTGACCCCACCCTCTCCTGCCCCCCCCAGTCCGGCACAGGGTTAGCCCTCTCCCCCAGTTCCCAGTTTAGTGCTATAACCACAAACAGGGCATTGGCTGAGAGAGAGAGAGAGAGAGAGAGGGTCTTGTCTGATTGGCTGCTTCTCAGTAGCTCCAGTGTTCCACTCGATGCATTGTGCAGGTGTAAGTGTAAAGGCATCACCTCACTGAATAGTTGTTTTGTGAGAGGTGTGGCGTGTGTCATGCGTTTTGAAGGGTGTGGTGTGTGTGTGCGTGTGTTTTGAGGCGTGGTATGTGTGTGTTTTAAGGTGTGGCGTGCATGTGTGTGATCATGTGTTCCTTGTCCCTGGAGAGCTTTAAGTGCAGCCGGTGGTCAGCTAATGGATCACACACACGCGCGCACACACACACGCGTAGAAACCCAGCACTAGTGTGCCATGTGCGTAAGACGCCCTCTTTATCCTACACCCATTCTCCTCTGCCCTGGTACTCTGGTGATGAAATGCGTCAGGGTGTTTGGGAGCGCACGTGTGTGAGCGTCCTCCCGTGTCGTGCGTGTGTCAGCGTGAGAGTGAGCGAGCGTGTCAAAGCCGCGTTGAACGCTCCTACTCTCTCCCTCTCTCTCTCTCCCTCTGACCTCGTCTCTTACCATGGACGTGTTTGAGGAACCACTGATGTTCTGTCTGAACGAGGAGGAAGAGGAGGACGAGGAAGAACGATCACTATCTGAGACGGGTGAGTCACCATCTCTCCTCGCCTTCTACATCATAGCGTATCTGCACTCGGTACTCATAGACATTCTGTGGTCTGTGGTCTCATAGAAAGTCTATAGGCAGTCTCATGTGTACCCTAACAGTGGGTTCGCCATTGCATTAGCCAGGGGAATGTTCTAGGACTCAACTGGAACATTCTGGAACATTCTGGAACGTTCTGGTAGCTCCCTGGTCCATATCCTAGGTGGTGGCATCTAGTTCCTGTGGGAAACTGTTACTCTGGAATAAGGTTATGAAACGGGGGGGCCTCTGAGACAGCAGTTGATCTGTTTCCTGTGTGGATTGTGGAACTGTGGGGCGTGGGTTCTAGAATGGGGAGCGGGGGGGGGGGGGGGGGGGGGGGGGGGGGGGGGGGGGGGGGGGGGGGGGGGGGGGGGATGAGAGCAGGCTCTGTCCCCACAGACAGAGAACAGGCTCCCGGTGTGACGCTCTGGAAGGCATGCTGCCGAACACAGACCCGAGATCAGCCAGCCAAACGTAGGTACCGACCGCCTCTGCGGGGATCTGCGAACGTAGCCCCGGTTCACTTCCACTAGGGACTGCGTGCTCACCGATCCTCTGGTTGGGCTGTTGTGGTCGGGGGGGGGGAAGGATTTGGGGGGTCGGAACATCCTGTCTGTGGTTTGTTGATGGCGAGGTATGAGAGCTGGAACGCTGCGGTCTGTGGCCAGCGGAGCTGCCGTCAACCTCGACAGCTGTACTGTTAACATGCTGAGGTTCCTACACTGCTTTCAGCCTGGTTTAGTCATTTCTTACTTTGTATGTCTGTGTGTGTGTGTGTGTGTGTTTGTGCAGGCACGTGATTGCGTTTTGTGTGTGTGTGCTAACGGCTCTGCCAGTCTCTGTGTTCTCCCCTTGGAATAATCTCCTCCGTGTTCTGTACACTCGCTGCCTGATAGCGGGGTGAGGTAACAATGAGATTGCCGTGAGATCTGGGTGTTTGTCAGCTGCTTAGCTGCTGTGGCTCCAGATCAGAAGGTTCAAGAACTCAAGAAGGTTCGAGTACTGGTCGTAAGAGACACGGGTTGCCCACCCAACATTCCTCAGGGCACATGGCCCCTTCTCCCTCCATGTATCCATCTCAGACCTGCAAGTCAACAAGGTCATATGCCAGCCTGGTCCATTCGGGGAAGTCCTAGAGAAACTCAGAGGGGTGGACCAGGCTAGCTGCTGTAGAGGGATTCACAGAGTAGTGCGGAATCTGGAGAGGACTTGTCATGTTCCTACTGGTTCCTAGTAAGCAATTCTACCCCCTTTGTCCCCCCCCCCTTCCTCCACTTATCCTCTCCAATCATCGCATTTGCCCTCTTACCCTCCCGACACAACCTCTCTGTCCACCCCTCCCATTGCCCCCTCCCTGCACCTCTCCCATGCCCTCCATCCTCCATATGTGCCCCTCTTTCCACCCTTCATGAATCCCCCCCCCCCCCCCCCTGCCCCCCGTTCTGGTCAGTGGTTTGATGTGTTGTGAAACAGCTCTCCATTTAGAGAGAGAGTCCAATAGAGAGACCAAGAGAGATGGAGAGAGAGAGAGAGAGAGAGAGACAACAAGAAAGACCAAGAGAGAGGGAGAGAAACAAAAAGAGAGAGAGCCTGAGAAGAAGAGAGTTGGGGACGAGTTCTCTCTACCGCAGAGAGATGAGAGATGAAGAGATGGATAGATAGATGGATATATAGATAGATAGAGCAGGAAGAAAGA
>NC_090073.1:4788498-4949002 GCF_038355195.1 Osmerus mordax | reverse complement strand
CCACACACATGTAGAGCCACATCCTAAGAGAACCGCGTTCTGACAGGGTTCTCCCGTGTTCCGCCGGTACTGTAGGGTTGCTGGGCTCCGTAAGCGGGCCCAGTCCGCCGTGGAGGAGCGCAGCCTGTCACTCCAGCACCTCACCCTCTCAGAGTTCCTCAAAGAGTACGTCACCAACCTGGCCAACCCGCGCCGCAACGCATGCAGCAGTAGTCCCGTAGACCAGTAGTCCCGTAGACCTAGTTTGCCATGGTAACATTATAACTCCAGCTGCCGTCCATCCTGACTCTGAATCATCTGGTTTCCACAGAAATTGAACCGAGTTGATGAAATCAGCATCTTGGCAACGTTTTGTCTAACGCGGCTGGAATGAACGCCGAACTAACACTGCCTTTCTCCATCTCTACCTCTCTGCCTCTTTCTCTCTCTACCTCTCTGACTCTTTCTCTCTCTACCTCTCTGACTCTTTACCACTCTCCCGCTCTGGAACTCTGCCCCTGTCCTCTGTCTCCCTGTCCTCTTCTCTCTCTTTCTGCCTCTCCACCTCCCTCAATATCTCTCTCTCTCTCTTTGCCTCTCGGTCTGTCTGTGGAGACTGGGGCAGGTTCCACTGATCTAGGATCAGTTTTACACTGGACCGAGGCATTTATAAAGCCGTTCATCTCATCTATGTACTGTTGTGACATCAGCATAAGCCTCCTCCACCCACTCTCCCCCTGACTGACTTCACACTAACAGCTTTTTCACGTTATAATCTGGAAATGCCTGCGGCGTCTTCTGGGAATCAGTGCCGCGAATAGCTGACCTATTAGGAGGTGCATGGTGTCAGGGGGGGGGAGGGGGGGGGGGGGGGTTCGGCCTCCTCCAGACCAGACCCCCTGCTGACTGTGGTTTCTCTCCGGGCTGCGGGGGCATGCCATGCATGTGAGGTCAGAGTCCTGTTCTGACTGAGGGTGGGCTGGGGGGGCGGTTGGCTGTGTGTTCGAGCGAGACGCGGAGCGCTGTGGTTCTCTGAAAAGCGTGTGTGCGCGCGCGCGCGTGTGTGTGCAGGATCGAGGACGAGGAGTGGGACAAGTACAGCGTCCCCTCCAAGACCGAGGCGGACAAGTACAAGGTCAGCCGCACCTTCAGTTTCCTGAAGAGCCGGATGTCCAGCGCGCGCAGCAAGACCAAGGTGAGGTGACCCCGTGCGTAGCTGACTGCAGGCACGACTCCTTCCAGAAACATCTTTGTCCTAAAACAAACATCTTCTGCTTTAAAGGAGTGTTGCTTCTCCCCCACCCCCCCCCCACCCCCACCCCCACCTCAACTCCCCCAGACCCCAATGAGTCTGCTCCTGTTAAGATTCCTGTGTGTGTGTGTGTCTGGGCGGACTCATGGTCTGAACACTGAGGCGTTATTAGGGTTGAGTTAAAATTCCCCTGCCTTGTAACCTGGCAACAGGAACAGTTACAGTACGTTCTTACATAACCCCAGACCCCCAGCATAGCAGACAGACCCCAAACACATTCCACAGTGCTGTCTCCCTTTCCGACACAAGCGTGCCTCTTCCCATTCACAACACACTCAAATGCTGTCTTTCGTTTCCCGGATATATTTGAAACTAATATAAACATGCCTTTTACGTAAACACGTGCTTTCTCTCCCTCCGCCGTGTCGATCGAGCATTTCATTGCCTGCAACTCTGTCGTGTGCGACGAGGATGCGTTCCTTATCTCTTTGCCTGACTGCGGTGCTCTCTGGTTTCGCAGGTGAAGGGGAAGGAGGCGAAGGAGGCGAAGGAAGTGAAGGAAGCGAAGGAGGCGAAGGAGGCGAAGGAGGCGAAGGAGAAGACAGAGGCGTGTAACGGGACTCCAGTCGGCTCCGGGGTCACCGTCTGGTGTGTTGCAGGAGAAGAGCGCAGCGCCATGTTGAAGATCAAAGCCTCCTCCTTCTCTCAGAGTGAGCTACACCTCCCTGCCCCTCCTCCTGCTCCTCCTGCCCTCTTCCTCCTGCCCTCTTCTCCTGCTCCTCCTCCTCCTGCCCTCCTCCTCTTCCTCCTGCTCCTCCTCCTCCTGCCCTCCTCCTCTTCCTCTGCTCCTCCTCCTCCTGCCCTTCCTCCTCTTCCTCCTGCCCTCCTCCTGCCCTCTTCCTCCTGCCCTCCTCCTCTTCCCCCTCTTTCTCCTCTCATACGTCGTTTCCCCCCGATCACAGCGTTAAATATTAACCCTCCTCACCGGGGTTTCAGGGCTACAGGGTCCGAGTGTGTGCGTGCACGAATGGCTGTGTGTGTTGTGTACGTTCGTGTGTTCCTCTGCGGCGTCGCGAGCGTGTGGGCGACACAGAGGTCAAGGTCACAGACGGTTCTAGAAACGTCACTCGCAAGGGGAGAGAAGTTATCCTTTTTTTAACCCCTTGTCGTCCCCCCCCCCCTCCCCTCCCCCCATAACAGACTCCGTGGTGAGAGAAGGCTCCCTCTCCTCTCCCCCTCCTCCTCCTCTCTCCCTATCATGATCTCCCGAGACAGGAGAGACCCAGCAACAGCTCTCTCCAAGAGCCCCTCAGTCTCCACAGCCAGGTGAGGAATGACACCACACACACACACAAACACACACACACACTACTCTGGTAGTTCACCTTACTGAGTGGGTGAGTGTGTCGATGACCTCACCTGGCCTACACTGCGCCCCTCTCTCCAGGAGGAGGAGCGAAGTGACGGGAGTGGACTGCATCGAGGGGGGCACGTGGCCTAGCGACCCCCTCGGCGAGGAGGGGTCCATGGAGGCCCCCAGCGTTACCCAGGGTAAGGAGGCCCAGGAGAGTCAAACCTCTGCTGTCCAGAGAGACACAGAAGACAGAGATATCAGCCCATTCATCAGTCAAGTAATCAGTCATTCCCCCATGATGGACTCTATCGTTCAAAATCTATCAAAGTTAAACGATTCTAAGTCTAATTGAAGTTAGCGAGTCTTGTTTTAGTGATAGTCTTATTTTAGATATACAGTATATTAGTCTTATGAACTGTTTGTTTGCCATGGAAGAACTGGTCGACGCCCCCCCTGCTCAGCGACCTATCAGCAGAGCTGCTGGGTCTGGAGGCGGAGTCTTGGAGCTTGGCGGTGTCCCCGGAGTTCTGCAGGAAGTACGACAAACACACAGTCAAGCGCAGGACATCATCTATGGTGAGACCATCTCTGCCACTTCCTGTCTGCAAGTGGAGACCATCTCTGCCCCTTCCTCTTCCTGTCTGCATGTGAGACCATCTCTGCCCCTTCCTCTTCCTGTCTGCATGTCTCTTTTCCAGGCCTCCTTTTCTCTCTCTCTCTCTCTCTCTCTCTCTCTCTCTCTCTCTCTCTCTCTCTCTCTCTCTCTCTCTCTCTCTCTCTCTCTCTCTCTCTCTCTCTCTCTCTCTCTCTCTCTCTCTCTCTCTCTCTCTCTCTCTCTCTCTCTCTCTCTCTCTCTCTCTCTCTCTCTCTCTCTCTCTCTCTCTCTCTGTCTCTCATCCAGTTCCTAATAAGTGTGCGTGCGTGTCTGTGTGCGCTATGTCTGTGTGTCTGTGTCTATGTGCGTGTGTGTGTGTATTTGTGCGTGCGCGCTCAGAGCTGATGCAGACGAGCTGCACCACATCCAGACCCTGGGCGTCATGGCCGACGTGTTCAGGCGGGGCATGCTGGAGGAGCTGCAGATGGACCCGGCCAGCGTCTCCCGGGTGTTCCCCTGTCTGGACGCCCTGCTGCAGCTGCACTGCGGCCTGTTCTCCTCGCTCCAGGAGAGGCGGCTGGCGTCCACCCCGCCCGGGGACGCCCGGACTACCTCATCCCCAGCGTGGAGACGTCTTGCTGATGCACGTGAGTGGAGGACGCGGCGCCAAAACGGCCCTGTCGAACTGAAGAGGAGAGATGTTAGTTATGAGCTTGCTTATGCTTCAGGCTAGTCGATTTTGGCTGCCGGTGCAGTATGGAAATTTCCCTTTGATGGGATTTCTTAAAATAACGTGTTGTTCCCATAAATTACTTTCAAAATTAGTTCAGACATTTACACAAGAACAAAGTCTGAATATAATTTATTTAAAATGTCAAAACAAGAATATCACACTCAGTTAGATGATCAGTGAGTTGTTGGACTCTGCGAGTCTCTCGCCTAACCCGCGTGGAATCTTACACTGCTCCTGATTGGCTGGCACTGGTTAATGACAGGCTGGAGCAAAGATCCGATAGGCTGGCAGGAGGAACTGATGGGCGGGCAGTAACGTCAGACACTCACTCCCTAGACAGGAGGCTCATTTCCAGTAACCGGCCAATCATTAGTCTAGCCTCACTATGCACTCCTTTACCCAGTCACTAGCCCAGTCACTGACTCTCCTAAGCAAGTGACTCGTACACCTCACCAGGCTATTGATTGATTATGCTGCACACAGCCTACACGGACACACACATACACATGGGCACACACACACACACACAGACGTACACACACACTCGTGCACGATGTGTGAGAGGTTGTGTTCCAGTTTTCAGAGGACAGCGCTGAGAGAAACAGGTGTACGGGGACTTCTGCAGCCACCACACCGAGGCGGTCAGTCTCTTCAAGGAGCTCCAACAGCAGAACAATAGAAGCCTGCAGGTGTTCGTGAAGGTACGTCCCTGCTGCGGGCCTTCTGCACGCCCCGCCCCGCCCACGTACAGCACGGCCGCCACGCCTGGAATGACCCGGTCAAAGGTCATCTCTGCTTACCCGCCTGTGGAATCACATAGTTACTCTACGTCCCTGCGTACACATCTGGAATGGCCTTGTAAAAGTGCATCCTTATATACAAGGAGTCAGGCGGCTGAGCGGTTAGGGAATCGGGCTAGTAATCAGAAGGTCGCTGGTTCGATTCCCGGCCGTGCAAAATGTTGTGTCCTTGGGCAAGGCACTTCACCCTACTTGCCTCGGGGGAATGTCCCTGTACTTACTGTAAGTCGCTCTGGATAAGAGCGTCTGCTAAATGTAAAATGGAAATGTATACACACCTGAAATGACCTTGTTACTTGAGTCCTCTGTGTTATTGATGCTGGGTCCTGTCCCAACTAGGGCTGAGCCTTGGTGTTCGCTCCTTGACACCACAGCCATCCACAGTAGCTTGCTATCCCTGGTCACAACCCTGGCCTACCTATATACAGAACAGGGATGATGGTCTGTCTCTGATGCTCTCTCACAGCAACAGAGTAACAACTCAGTGGTTAGGAGGAGGGAGGTGCCGGAGTTCATCCTGCTGGTGACCCAGCGCATCACCAAGTACCCCGTCCTGCTGGAGAGAATCCTGCAGTACACCCCGGGTCAGCCTCAAACACACGCACACATGCACACTAACACACTAACACACACACTACCCCCTACTACTGGAGAGAATCGTGCAGTACACACTCTGGTCAGTCAGCCTCACACACACACACACACACACACACACACACTGTCATTCCATCCGCACTCCAAGCGCCGCCCTAACTCCACCATCCCCGGATACCAGAGTGCTGTTGCTCCTCCCCTCCTCTAGAGAGCAGCCAGGAGCACGAGGACCTGTCGCGCACGCTGGCCCAGGTCCGAGAGATCCTCACGGCCGTGGACCAGAGCGTGAGGCTGTACGAGGAGGACCAGGAGCTCCAGGAGGTTCTGTCCCGCGTGGAGAACAAGAGCCTGGCCAAGCTGAAGAACGGGAAGTCGTTCCGCAAGCAGGACCTCCTTGGCCACCACAGGTCACTGCAGCACAAAGGCCTGGTTTACTGGAAGACTGCTACGGGCAGGCTGAAAGGTAGAAAAGGGGTGTGCATCGGTCCGTGTGTGCGTGTGCGTGCTTGCGTGTACAATAATGAATAGGAAAGCGTAACTAAATAGGCTTATGCTAATAGAACCTCTCTCTTTCCCTCCATCCCCCGTATCTCTCTCCATTGCCCTGTGTCTCTCCATTCCCCTGTATCTCTCTCTCTCCATCGCCCTGTGTCTCTCTCTCCATGTCCTCTCAGAGACACTGTGTCTGCTGCTGACTGATGTTCTGGTGTTCCTGCAGGAGAAAGACCAGCGCTTCATCTTTGCTGCCGTGGTAGGGCTCAACACGGCCAGTAGATCAATGCTTCGATCCAAAATGGCTGTCAAGAGCTTTAATCGTGTAGTCATTTATACATTTTTACACAAGCAGTCGAGAGTGAATGAATCAATCAGCCGTGCAGCCACGTTCCCTGTAGCAGATCACCAGATCCCCCCCCTGACCCCTGACCCCTGACCCCCCCGCCCCCCAGGACCAGAAGCCGCCTGTGATCCCTCTGCAGAAGCTGATCGTCAGAGAGGTGGCCAACGAGGAGCGGGGCATGTTCCTGATCTCCGCGTCCTCGGCGGGGCCCGAGATGTACGAGGTTCACACCCCCTCCCGAGAGGAGCGCAACGCCTGGATGAGACACATACGCCAGGCGGTGGAGAGGTGCGGGGGGGGAGGGAGGGGGGGGGAGAGAGGGGGGGGAGGGAGGGGGAGGGAGGGAGGGGGAGGGAGGGGGAGGGAGGGGAGTTGTGTGTGGGTGTGAGAAGCTCGTGTGCTCGTGTGCACTTGTGTGTGCGCGTGTCTGCGTGCGCGTGTTGATGGTCCCCCCCCCCCCCCTGACATGCTCACCAGCTGCCCTGAGGAGGAGGAGGAGGAGGAGAAGGCCGCGGAGACCGAGGAGGCCAGGAGAACAGTTGAGGCCAGAGCCCTGAAGGCCAGCAGCTTCCAGGGTAGGTCATCTGTTCATCTCTACTCTTTGTTCATCTCTTTACCTGTGTTCATCTCTACCCGTGTTAATCTCTACCTGTGTTCAACTCTACCTGTGTTCATCTCTTTACCTGTGTTCATCTCTACCTGTGTTCATCTCTACCTGTGTTCATCTCTTTACCTGTGTTAGTCTCTACCTGTGTTCATCTCTACCTGTGTTCATCTCTTTACCTGTGTTAGTCTCTACCCGTGTTCATCTCTACCTGTGTTCATCTCTTTACCCGTATTAATCTCTACCTGTGTTCAACTCTACCTGTGTTCATCTCTTTACCTGTGTTCATCTCTTTACCTGTGTTCATCTCTACCTGTGTTCATCTCTACCTTAGTTCATCTCTACCTGTGTTCATCTCTACCTGTGTTCATCTCTACCTGAGTTCATCTCTACCTGTGTTCATCTCTACCTGTGTTCATCTCTATTTGAGTTAATATCTACCTGTGTTCATCTCTACCTGTGTTCATCTCTACCTGAGTTCATCTCTACCTGTGTTCATCTGTACCTTAGTTCATCTCTACCTGAGTTCATCTCTACCTGTGTTCATCTCTACAGAGGCCCTTCGGGGGCAGGACCAGCGCATCTGCAGCGACCTGGAGGAGAAGCTGCGGCTGTACGCAGAGCTGACGGAGCTGACCCTTCACCCACCAGAGCCCCTGCCCCAGCGCCACCTGCTGGTCCACCCTGACAAGGACACAGAGACTCCCCCTCAGGCCTCCAGCCTGCTGGCTGCTGCCCTGCTGGAGGGTGAGGGGGAGGAGGAGGAACGGGGGGAGGGAGGGAGGGAGGGAAGGGTGGGAGGGAGGGCGAAGGAGAGGGAGGAAGATGAACGGGGAGGGAGGAGAGGAGGGAGGGCAGGGGATGTTTCAGGTGTATTGGACGGGAGGGGGTGTCATGAAAGAGGAAGTGGAGGGGTTAGGGCGGTTAGGACAGGACAGCTTCACTTTGACAGCTGTGTGCTTCCTGTTTCCTGTACAGCGGAGCAGCTGATTTCCAGCCTGCAGGCGCAGGTGTGTGACCCCACCCCCTCTGACCAGGTGTGTGACCCCACCTCTTCTGTCCAGGTGTGTGACCCCAGCACACCTGAACTCTACAACTGCTTCAGCCATGACAGCTTCCAGGAGTCCCTCTGGGAATGTGAGACACACACACACAAAGAAATATGCTAACAAACACACATGCCATGCACACACACACACACCGCTTTGAGAAGGAAGCCTTTGTATATCTTCTCTTTGTCGTCCCTCTTGTCCTACCTCAGCAGACTATCTGAGCACGCTCAGTGTGAGCTCCACCTCTCTGTTGTCAGACGGTGAGTGGGCGGGGCCAGACAAGTTTCCATGGCGCCATGCGGCGGAGCTGATAGGAGATTCCCACGGTGTTCAGCTGAAGGTACAGGAGACAGCTACACACAAAAAGCTGTTTAATGTTAAACACTAAAAATTGTTTGCTATTTAACACTAATACTGTTTACTGAGAAACACTAAATACTGTTTACTATTAAACATTTAAAAACTATAATATTACTGTAAATACAAAAAAAATGTTTCACAAATGTGGTGAGCAAACTATATTTTATGTACTGAGGTTTAAGAAAAGCCTTGAAAAGAGGGAAATTCAACTGAGCAGAAAGCTGACTTTACTGAAGCACTAGAAAGGCATTTCCTGGACACAACACTGGGAACTCAGGGGCACTGTTGCTCCAACCATGAGCATGCCGTCTCTGCCCTCCTGTTGTAACACAGTCTGTCCTGCAGGTAGCAGACAGCGTCCAGAGTCTCACCCAGCTCATCTACAGTCTCCAGGTGAGAACCCACACGCTTTCCTCTCCACGTAGTAAGTCATCTCCCGGTTAATCCAGCCCTGGGCCTTAAACACAGAGAAGCATGGACCACACATTCAACCAGGGCGAGTGTTTTCTGGGATGACTGTGTTGCCTCCCTGCTGTTCTCAGGCAGCAGTGACACTGCAGGACAGCTGGTACGAAGTACAGAGACTTCTCCTCCTGAAGCCGGAACGCCCCTCTTCCTGTTTCCACGGCAGCACGGTACGTGAACAGATAAGAAGTCCTGACTAACCGAGGTTTGCTTCGACGGATTGAGCCAAAGCCAGTCGCTTCAGTGCCATGTCGGAAATATACAGTGTTGCCGAGAGACGTGGCCGTTCTGACGGTGCGTGTGTCGCCGTGGCGATCCAGGAGCTGGAGAGACAGAAGAGCCTGGAGCGGAGGCTGTCCGTGGGGAGGAAGGAGGAGGAGGAGAGGAGGAGCGTGGAGAGGAGGAGCGCTGTGGAGTGGAGGCTGGAGGAGGTGGAGAAGGTGCCCAAGCTGCAGGCCAGGCTGAGGCAGGAGCAGCAGCGCTGGGACCGAGAGTGTCAGGCTCGTCTGAAGCAACAGGTACGCGCCTGGACGGGCCACTCTGAGACGAAACCCCTTGTAAATGAGTCAAAGATTTCAGAACATGGCTACAACGTGAACCGTCTCTGTCCCTCTCTCTCCTCTCTCCCCTCGTTCTCCTCCCTCCCTCCCTCCCTCGGTGTCTCTCCCTCCCTCCCCTCTTTCGCCTCCCTCCCTCCATCCCTCCCTCCCTCCCTCCCCTCTTTCTCCTCCCTCCCTCCCTCCCTCCCTCCCTCCCTCCCTCCCTCCCTCCCTCCCTCCCTCCCTCCCTCCCTCCCTCCCTCCCTCCCTCCCTCCCTCTCTCTGTGTCTCTCCCTCCCCTCTTTCTCCTTCCTCCCTCCCTCCCTCCCCCCTCCCCCAGGGGGAGCAGGAGAGCGCGCTGGCCCAGCGCGAGCAGCGGTGTCTCCTGGAGACGGAGAGGCTGCGCTGCGAGCGCCGGGAGCTGGAGGAGCAGCAGGAGGAGCACCAGCGCAGCCTGCAGAGGCTGCTGGAGGGCCAGCAGAGCGTGGCCAGGGAGAGGGAGAGGCTGGAGGCCCAGCAGGGCGCCACCCCGCTGGGCCGGAGGCACGACGGCCTCCCCGTCGCCGTCCCGCCGGACGGGAGCCAGGTGAGGCGGCACGCGCGGAGGGGGAGGAGGGAGCGAGGGGGGGGGGACAGGGGGAGGGAAAGCTCCCCGGCCTACTTTCTCGTCGTCGTCCTCTCCTGTCTTGATGTCAGGAAGGATTTCGTCGCTTTCACTGCCAGGGGCATTTTGATTCATTGACTGCTATCAGGATGGGGAGTTTAGTTCGGTAAACGTGCAGAAAAGTGCTTCCAAAAAACATTGTTCCTACCCTGCCTTTGACAGAGAGCGAGTGCATCAACAGTGTTTGGGGTTTCCCCCTCTCTCAGGGTCACAGTCGCTCAGCCAGCCTGGACGGCAACGGCTCAGTGTTTGTGAACAAGGCAGCCCTGCTCCAGACCCTCCAGCAGCCACCCAACCAGAACGGCCAGAACCAGGCGGTCCATCCAGGCCAGAGGAAGACCCGGGATAGCCCCATCCCCATCCCAGCGGGCCACACCCCTCGCCTCGGCCTCAGCCTCAGCCCATGCCTCTACAACAGCCTCAACACCCTGTTGAGTCAGGCGCACAGCAAGCAGGGCTCAGAGCACTGGAGCCAGACACGTTACCTCCCGCAGCAGATCCTCCAGACCCACCAGGACCTCCTGGGGCCTGCCAGCCGCCCCGCCAACCCCTTCTGCCCCGGCTTCACCACCGCTCACCCCGGCACCAACAACAGTGCGTATATAAAAAGCCTTTCCACCGCACGGCACCGGCTAATCTCGACTCAGCTCCGCAAAGGTTGTACTTTGTTTTCCATCGCGCAACTCAACCTTCTAGCGTAGCCTCGGCTCGCTTGGAACCATGACAAAGATGCTTCCATAAATCCTAAAAACGTTACCGTAAACAGTAAAAAGGGCCATAAGATCGTGACGTAGGCCAAGATAATAATAACGATCACCGGCACTACTGTGTATGTTTATATTTGGAACGATTCTATGAAGACAAATCATACAATGGTTTGTGTGGTCATTCCACCTCCCATCATTTCTGGTATTCATTTTGTGGTTGTGGTTCTTCTGTGTCCAGACTTCGGCCCTCCTCTGGACCAGCTGAGTTCCCCGAGGTCGGACGTCGTGGGCCTGGGTCTGTACGGGGAGGCCTACCCCCCCTCCGCCTCCCTCGGCCCCCTCCCCGCCCCCCAGGCCTACCTCTGCCTGGGCGGACCGAACGGAGAAGACAGGGAAGAGGAGAACATCGTGTACCTGTGAGAACTGGCCCCGCCCACTGAGGACTGGCCCCGCCCACTAAGGACTGGCCCCCGCCCACTGAGGACTGGCCCCGCCCACTGCGGCCTGCATCGGCTGTCCTGTGAGAGAGAGAGAGATATATATAGGGGGAGAGAGAGAGAGTGTGTGTGTGTTTCCGGTGATGTATATAAATGTCATTCTTTGTTCCCTTTTCTCTGGAATAGCGTTAGCATTTGGTCTTAGAGAGTGCCATTCCATGTATTTGTGGTGTATTTTGAAACAGTATACATACATATAATCAGATATTGAAATAAGTGCCTTAAGTACTCTTTTGGGGGGGATTCTGTGTAACTGTGTAAGCCCTGCTACCACCCTTGAGCCTTTGCTCCTGAACAAAGCTATTTGAAGGTCCCCTTGTCAATCAGCTGTTTATTCTGTCATTGTGCCACCCTGGCCCGCTCAGTGCGCTGGCTTGAGGGTGTGGCCAGCGTGGAGTGTGTCCGCGTAATGTGTGTCTCAGCAAGCCTTCACCCCAGAAGTACTCGAGGAATAACGTAGGGACCCCAGGGTAACAGGAAGTAAACATCTCCAGTCATGTTCCTGTCATAGTCCAGTCATGTTCCATTCAAACCCAGAGGCCCCCTACCTCCTTACCTTTCTCTCCAAAAGTGCCTCGTGCCCCCCTCATGAAAGCCCTGTTTAGTGTCTAATCCTGTCAACGATGATGTTCTCCCATAACAGATGTGTTGTGATGAGGGTATGACAGCACAGGACTGATTATAAACAATATCAACCAGAGGAGCTTGTTAAAACACGTCTGTCTGTGTAAACAATAGGAAAGATCTAGTGTTGATGTGTACTTTCATTTCCCTTGCTCACACTTGTTATTTATTTTGGGTACATTTGTTTCATGCACTGTTTATAACATTTATATTTTTCTATTGGTCACTCTTAAGATGCCAATGTATTCCAACTACCATAGTGCCATATTAATTATACACACTGTACAAATTATACAAACTGTACTTTACCATAAAGCGTGTTCATTAGTAAAACAATAGTTTCAGTGAATGCAAAAGTGTCCCCAACTGATATGCTAGTTAATCCTTACTGTACTCCAAAACCATTGTCTTCTGGACCAGCCTTCCTCAACCCCTGCTCTGCAGGTTCTAGATATCCCCCTTTACCAATAATATTCCCTCTATACATTCAAACCAGCAGTGTTATTTGTTCTTGTGAGCCATAAGTAGCCTTTTCCATGAGAACCTTTTAATTGTAAAATGCCTATGCACCATCCCAAATCAATTTTTGCTTGATATTTCATCAGTATTGTCTTGCCATCACATTCTCCACCCCGAGCATCTATAGTGTTAAAACTATAATACTGCGCATGCATCACCAAGTACGATTTTAGCTTTCAGATGGTTTTTGCGTGTAAAACTGCTGCTGTGAACGCACGTGCTGTCAAGCAGGGAGGCGCATTAACTGCTGCGGTTACTTGTTGCCACTCGCTGGATTGTTTTTCTAACTCCTACCTCACCCACAAGCACCTCGATTTCAAATTCAGAATGTCTTTTTTTCTTGGTTTAAGACTTGATACGCGTGCGCTAATTTCTGTCTCTGTCTGTCTGTCTCTGTCTGTCTCTCTGTCTCGTCACTATCTCGCTACACTTCCTTTCACCATATCTTTTTACATCGTCACTCTCTCCCGCCTCCTCTATCTCCTCTCACTCGGTTCACCTCCGCTGTATCTCCCCATCTCTCTCTACCCCTGCTCTCTTTATTTCCTTGGTGTATCTCCTCACTATTTGGTCTCTTTCTACTCCCTCTCCTTTACTATGTATCTCTTTGCTTCACTGCGTCTTCTCTATCTTCTCTCCTCATCCACTCTCTACACCTAGTCACTCTCTCTTGCGTCTCATCATTTAGTCACTTCCCTCCATGTCACTCTGACATCCTCTCCCAGATGAATCTTTAACCGCCCCCACCCAAGATATGATACTACACGAACACGGTTTATATCAAAGTTAACGTCTGGAACTGCCTTCGTGAAATGAACATAGCACATCTGTCGATGCGCTATACTTCCTGTTTTCACACCATTTGTCACTTCCTGTGCCAGGCTGAGGAGTGGATTTGTGGAGGTGTTCGGGTTCTCGGCTGACCTCAACATCCAGGATCTCCAGCTGGACCGCCACCTGAGTGAGGTATGGTCCGGGACATGCACCTCTCTGACACCCCCCTATTACCGGAACAGTCTCCGGCTGGAACATTTCCTCATCCCATCCCTTTCTATCTGTTTCCATCCCTGTCTGCAGGCTTCAGAGCGTCTAGGTTCCCTGATGTAGATGCTGTAACATTGAGATTGTCAACATCAGACCCACTGTGACAGATGGGGCTATCCTGTTTTACCCCCTCAACCTCAGGGTTGAGGGGGTAAAATAAAAAAGACTGAGTCTTGTGGTCTTCAGTGTTCACAGTCTAGTATGTGCACACGCGCGCGCACACACACACACACAGAGACCGAGGGAGCTGGGTCCACTGACTCGTCGGCTGACTCCATTGAAGGCAGGGGGGCAGAGCTTGGAGTTCAAGTGTGTGGTTGATCGGTGTTTGTGACATCTTTACTGAAGTTATGGCTAATAAAGCTTGCAGAACGTGCCTCAATCTTTCCCTTTCTGAATGAAAAGGCTGAGACGTGTCTTTTCATGGCATTTATTTTTTATTATCTAGGCAAGATTACACTTTGTAAACAGTAAAGTGATTAGCGACAGAATGTTCCACAACAAATGTCATTAGGCCTACAGCAATTTCACAGTTCGCATAAGTTGGCTCAAATACATCCGATCAATAAATAACTCTCACTCTTCCGTCATCAGCACACATTGACATTGAAACTGGGGGACTTAAGTAAAAAGACGCAGCTTTGAGCTTCTTTTAAACAGCACACCATTAAAAAAAACATGTACAGTAAAAAGCTTCAAAACAGAAATCTAACCGTGACCCCCCCCCAGGGCACACGGGGTCTTGGTTCTAAGCATAGATTCAAGGTCAGCTTTCCCTCTCTCTACTCTCCGCCACTCAGCACTGAGGGAACGACACTGTTGCACAGATGTGTGTGTGTGTGTGTGTGGGGAACGTTAGCGCAAAAAAAAAAATTCATATCACACGATAAATCATCACAGTCAGTCATGACACACACACACATTGTGGGGAGAAGAGTTGCAAGTATGTGAATACTGAATTTCAAGGAATGTGAACATACTTTTCAGTGAGGTACCCAAACACACGTACACACAAACGTTCTAAAACACTAAAGGCCTCCCTCTTAGACAGACCAGAGCAGGTGTGGCCTGTGGCCAGGATAGGTTTAGACCGTGACTAGACAGTGAGCAGGCAGACAAGACGGCAGCGCTGACCAGAGAGAGGCAGTCTCCTCGAATTCCTATACAAAATGCCCCGCTGCTGCTCCTTCACCAGAGTGGACCGCCTGCTCTTACTGGTCCAGAAGAAACACTGCTTTTAGCAGGGCTGTTAGCCCAGCAGGTAACAGGCAGACAAGCCACAGAAGCACACACGTATTATAATGATAAGACTTGGGGAACTGACGTTACGCGAATGTGACCCGATGCAGTTTGCCGATCCTAATAAGTAACAGCTATCTACTAGTCTCAGGTGAATATCACGGCAGTAGTTACCTAGGTGCCGTGCCCCCCCCACCCCCCCGCAGAGAAAAGCCGCACAGAGGCACCGTCTTGCCTGTGAGGGAGACCACAGGAAGCGTGATCTCAAGAAGGCAGATAAACGCCGTCCTAACTCGAGCCCGTCTGAAGAATCGTGAGTGGGCGTCTCACCGTGATTGGCCAACTAGGCGGCTACCAGATCCTTAGGGCTCACTCGCTGTTCGATCCACTACCCAACCCTTCCTTACTCAAGAGGCCGTGCGGTCGCGAGGCTCTTTACGCCGCGCGGACACACGGTACCCTCCCATCGGCGTCCTCTTGCGTCACAAACATCTTGCGTACAGACCTAACCCGCAACCGGGAGCCAGCAAAGCTGTTAGGTACTCACAGATCCGCTCACCTCCTCGTTATGCATAATCATACCTCAGAGGAGATTTCGAGCCATGGTGGAAGCAAGCGGGTGACTGGGGCAAGAAATAGACAGTGGCTCTCACAGGGGTCGGGTGAGAAAGGGACCACAAGCCACGGGAGGATGGACACAAGACGATGTGGTCAGGTTGTGCATGTCTCAGAGGCATGGCAGGGTCTTACTGACCAGACACGATAGCAGGCGCCATGAAACAGGAAACGAGATCGTCAAGTGTTGAGCACAGCAGCTTTCCCCCTCCGCCTCACTGAGATTCTAAGGTCCAACTCAAATCAGACGATAACAGTCTGGATGGAAGGACCAAAAGAAAATGGGTGATTTTTTTTGTTTGTTGATGGTGATGTGTGTTTTTTTTGTTTTTTTTCTAAACTTAAAACAACTCAATATAAAAAAATCACACGGTCATGTCCTGGGTCCGGGTCCTAAACACATCGAAAACAGTCACCAGATGGTTAAAAGGTTGCAAACAAGTGTAGTTTCTGCTCCTCGCGACCCATAACCTCCAGTATGACAGCCCGCCCCACCCCCCTAAACTCCACCCTCGCCACCCCCAGTATATATCAGAGATGCAGAGACCACCAGCCTCCCAACCCCCACCCCCTCTCATCGGTGGTCCCGAGGCCAGTCTGTCCCTGGTGCAGATATCTGGATGCTGGTGCATAATGGGAGTTGTAGGAGCAGCAGAAAGGCAAAGAGAGGCGTGTCCACGGCGACGGCAGGACGACTCACATGATTTCACAGCAGGAATTCTGCTTTCGTGCCTGTGGGATTTGAAGACACACACACACACCAATACAGTGTTATGACTGGGAACGCATGACCTGGATGTCGAGGTCAAATGGGAT
The DNA here is from genome assembly GCF_038355195.1 of Osmerus mordax. Classification (NCBI taxonomy): domain Eukaryota; kingdom Metazoa; phylum Chordata; class Actinopteri; order Osmeriformes; family Osmeridae; genus Osmerus; species Osmerus mordax. The sequence continues at coordinate 4,933,112 of NC_090073.1, read as the reverse complement.
ATTGAGGCTCGCGTCTGAGGTCTCTGTGGTGGGTTCGTTGCTCACAGTCTTATAGAAGGCTTTGGATTGGTTCCCTAGGTGTTCGGACTTCTGGACAAGGTCGTCCAGCTTCTCTCCTCTGTTCAGAAGGCTCTCCATGGTGCCGTGCTTTAGAAAGACCCAGAAATCACGTCAAGGACACCCTTCACTCACACACATACTTGGAGACACACCCTCACTGAGCTGTGAGGTCAGGGAGTCTCACCAAGATGATCTTGGTCTCGTCCAACTCGGCCTGAACCTTGGTCATCGCATCTGCTTCTCTTGGATTCTGGGAGGAGACAAACTCAACATCACATGACTGTCTCCTCTGGTCACCGGCACACGCACGCGCTAGCACAGAGGAGCCAAAATGGCCGCATGTTATGCGTATGGATAGATACTCGTTACAGTCACACGCGAGTGTTGTGCAGTGGGGCCGCGTACCTGGTACTGGGCGAGGTGGATGTCCAGGGCTTTGTAGGTGATGGATTCAGGGCTGCCAGAGGGCCAGTCTATACTGTCCACCTGTCTGGAGAACTCCTCCAGGACCTGCAGTCACACACACACACACAGCCACATACTCAGACATAGAAAACAGGCATCTAGACCAGGAGAAACCCTCCCCCAGGTCCAGTACAGCTCCCTGTCTAGTCCAGGAGAGCACCCAACCTGGCCCCACACAGCCCCCAACCTGGCCCCACACAGCCCCCAACCTGGCCCCACACAGCCCCCAACCTGGCCCCACACAGCCCCCAACCTGGCCCCACACAGCCCCCAACCTGGCCCCACACAGCCCCCAACCTGGCCCCACACAGCCCCCCACCTGGCCCCACACAGCCCCCAACCTGGCCCCACACAGCCCCCAACCTGGTCTAGCAGAGCCCCCAACCTGGCCCCACACAGCCCCCAACCTGGTCTAGCACAGCCCCCAACCTGGTCTAGCACAGCCCCCAACCTGGTCTAGCACAGCCCCCAACCAGGCCCCACACAGCCCCCAACCTGGCCCCACACAGCCCCCAACCTGGTCTAGCACAGCCCCCAGGCCCCCCCACCCACCTGGTCCAGAACAGACACCCACTTGGTCCAGTACTGTGCCCCACCTGGTCTAGAAAATCCCTCAACCTGGTCCAGCAACGACTCACCTTGTCCAGTAGAGTGAAGCCGACTCTCTGAGGATACTCGCTGTCTGCTATCAAGACAGCACCCAGGCTGTCGTTTCTCACATACACATGGCAGAGGTACTCTGGAGAGGAGAGAACAGATTCAGTACACACACATGCACACCTGTTCATCAGGCCACTGGGTGCTAAGGCAGCAGTCCATGTTTGAAGTCATGAACATCCCTCCCTTTCCTCCTTCACCTTGTTCTTTGACAGAAGCTCTGCTCCCGATGGCAGTACGCTCCACTATCAAGGCGCTGGTGAAGGTCATGAACTCCTGGACGCTGCAACACAAAAGCCCACAAAAAACAAACAAACAGTGAAACACGTGAAACACATGTGGTCTGAATACTTCCGGTGACCGTGTGAGCGCTGCCTACCTGGAGCGCTGGAAGAAGCTAAAGGAGGACAGGTCGTAGGCTGCTTTGAGGAGGTTGGCTTTGGTCGCTCCCTTGTGGAGGATACTCAGGCTGTACAGCTTCATAGTACCTTACTGACGGGGCCAGTAATGGTAGATAGCGGCAGTCCAACAGATATGATCAGCAGACCCAAGAAATACGTACCCGACAGAACAACAGCTGCACCTGGACGTGTGGGAGGAGATGAAACAAACATAAACACGTCCCCAGAAACTGGAACCAGGATGAGTCATGATATGATCACGCTAACGTTGCAGAGTAATTTCGTTTGACATACAAGCTATGTAAGCGGTGCACAGTGTCCACGTTTTATAACATGAGTTAGTATGTCATGTCAAATCGCAGACTCAGACAGCTAGCTAAATAGAAAACATTCGTTTTAGTTCGCTAGCTAAGCTGCCTTACCTAGGGTACCACAGCTTTAGGTAACAGCTGTAGCACTAGCTAATTTTGCTACTTGTAAAGCATGCATAAGATGCTTGGAAACTGAGAATGACCTTACCTTATAACACCTCACTAAGATATTCACTAGTTGTTGACATTCAAGTACTGATATTTTTAATCAAATAATTCCAACAGCTGTTGGTATTTTTAAACGTAGCTGGCGGTGTTTCTTTCCTTGATGAATCACGTCACTAACAACCGTAACACTGTCCGGCACTACGCAATGTCCGAACGGGAACACCAGCTCAAAGGTTCTGTTCCGTTCTTTGCTTGATATCGATGTGTGTAAGCACGAAGGAAAAATAGGTTACAAGGTCTGCATGTGGAGGAATCCGCTGTACTGTAGGAGAGATGAACCACACTGCGTCACACCATATTTATTACAACACTAAGAAATTACAGCTGAATAAAGTCAAGACTAATGTTCAGATGTACACAAGTAGAATAATAAAGAATGAGTTTAATTTACTTACTATGTTTTGTAATGCACCAACCTACCAAAGCAAATTCCTTCTTTGCGTAAACTTACTTGTATTATTGGCAATACACCGGATTTGGATTCTGAGCAGACTAAGCATTTAATTTGGAAAATATCAGTACAAAAATATAAATGTAGCCGACAGTGTAAATGTAGCTACAAGCATTATATTTTTACCACATAACTAAATTACTTCTGACTTCAGATGCTGTAATACATTAAGAACATTGAGCTACCTGTAATTCACTCTCTCATGTTGATCTTTGTTCTTTGGTTGGTGGTCTTCATGACAGGAAGGTTGTAAACCCCCAACATGCTGTTCTACTGTAACAGATAGAGGTGGTACCATCTCTAATGACTGAGCTGTTCTACAGTTACTGAGGCCTTCACTGGTAAGATCCTCAGAGGAGGGAGAGTGCAGACCATACCAATGTATGGAAAGACTTTCTCGGTGAAGGTGTGTGTGAGTGTGTGTAGGTGTGTGTTTCTATCAGGGTCAGAGAAGGACAGCCTTCCTCCATCCCAGTCCAGCTGCACTCTGATCCTCTGGGGTTGCTGGCTCACTGTCATATCAACGGCTGACCTTAGTGACTATCCTGCATCTGGAAACATGGGGGTTCATACAGAGGTTTTAGAGGACCAGAGTTGTTAATGTCCAAACAGCGTTGTATTATTTTGTTACTCAACATATTTACCTTAATGTGTTCTGCTGTTTGATCACAGATTTGTTTAACTTTATTAAAGACCTGCCGCTTCTCTTGTAAGGACTCCAGAGCAGGCTGGAGTTCCACCTGGAATGAAACAAAACATATTGTGAGGAAATGTTGTTGATCCTCTCATTTGACCAGCTGGTTCTGAGATGTGTCTATCTGACAGCATCCAGTGAAACATCAGTCTCATTCTAAGTAATCATACCTTGTGATCCTGTGCAGCTTCATCAATGCGTCTGAATCTGTGATCAGTGTGTTTTTTAGAAGTCTGACACACCAAAAACACTGGCTGTTTGTCATCCAGACAGTAGAGTTTGAGTTTCTCCCTGTGCAGACTGCAGAGCACCTCAGACCCTGCTGAAGCTCTCTGACGTCTCTCCTGTGAGAAGGACTCACACAGGTTCCTCAGAGCCAGGTTAAAGGGAGGATCCATAGAAGATCTTCTCCTACATACTGGACATTCCCGTGATCCTCTGTGTTTCCAGTATTCCTGCAGACAGGCTGTGCAGAAGCTGTGGCTACTTCTCAGGAGGCTAGGGTCTGCGAAGATGTCACAGCACACAGGACAGAAGAGATCGTCCTCTTGGAGAGACATGCTGGACGCCATTTTCTCACCCAGTTACACCCACCTGTCGAACGCAGTCTGGAGTTTACTTTCACTTGCGAGTTTTATTCTTAAAAACGTACTCTGGTTTAGTCAGCAGTGAGTTTAAGTTGATGACAGTGTTCCCTCCTGTAGCTGTTTGTCTCTCTCCCCAGCGTGAGCAGCGTGTTGAGTCTCTCAGAGCATACAGTTTCAACTCAGAGCTGCTTGGTGAAGATGATTAAGGACACAGGTCACTAAACTTTGTTCCCTGATTTCTGACAGCTAAGTCAGTGAAGACTGGGTCTTGAGACACCAGGAAATAAACTGCATCGGCACAATCCTGAAATATGACATTCCATCTCTCTGCAGTAAGTGGATGTACATCATACTTCTCATCTCCCCGCCCATTTCTCTGGGCTGTGGAGATGCTCTGATGTTCTGATACTCAGTACTCCTGCCTGTATATGCGTGTTCACCAGTAGAGGCTGCAGTTGCCACTAGAGAAGAATTGGACACCACATTCTCTCTCTCGCTCGCTCTCTCTCTCTCTCTCTCTCTCTCTCTCTCTCTCTCTCATTCTCTGTTTTTCATCTACATGTACACACACACAGTGCACATGTAGATACCACACACGGTACATGTATGAACAAGAGAGTGAGAGATAGAAGAGCATTGCCTGTTTTGCCAGGGTAATTGGATCTAGACCATTGAATGTTTATGATGTCCTGGTGTGTTTATACTTTTGACTGGGGACAACAACGTGATCAGTCAGCCGACTATTGAGTGTTGAAAACAGGGTTCTCAAGTCTCACGCATTCGCCGTGAGACTCAAGGTTTCAACCATTTCTCACGCTGAGAAGTAGGATAAGGGATAACTTGCCCCTGTAGGCCAATTAATGGACAAGGCGCAGGTTGAACCCCCCCTCTACTTATGGTAATTTCACGCCAAACTTTGGAGAAAACTTGAGAGCACTGCTATTAATGAACTAGGTTAATAACCTTGTCTTTGTCACCAGCATGGGCCTATAGGGTCACTGTGCGTGTTAATTTGTGAGCGTACTTCGACTAACCAGTTTATGCTTGTAAAAACGGGTACAAGTTATTTTATTGGATGAGATTTGCCCCTCAACATATTTAAGGCTATTGCCTTTGTTTTTTTTATGCAGGTTACCGGCATACATTCGTTCGCGGTTTCCCTAAGTAATTCTGGCCCATTTAACAATTAGCTTCTCACCACTTACCATGGTGCTAAGTGTTTTTCATACCTCAGCTGCGCTGATACATTTATTTCCGTGGCAACGGATTGAAAACGTTTTGTGCATGAAAACGGATTGAGAGGGCTCTTTAGTAGCATATGTTGACTGGCTGTTTGTGGCAGGATGAGAAATACCTTTTTGCCTTTTCTCAAAAACAAGGGTTGTGTGCCATCGATGATAAAATACGCTGCGGACGTTTCTCTTATTGGTTACTTTGTTTAATCCTTGACGTTGAAGGAATTGGATGGAGATCATGAATATTTTTCTGACCAAGGAACTGTTGGACCGGATCACCAAAAAAGGGAAATAATAATTTTCAAGATATTCTAAAAACTGTATTCTAGGTTTGTACAGAACCATTGATGAACACGGTAAAGGCAATAATTAAGAAAAATCCTTATAAGGATTACGCACTCAGCTACCCTTGGATTCTGTCTGTTTAGATTGTGACCTTACAAACTGTACTAAAAACAACGAACAAAAAGTTTATTTTGGCAGACATGCAAGCGAGAATCAATGTATTGGACTGTTCCTGTTTGGACAAATAAATCGACCTGATCCATATAGCAACTAGGTTTTAATAAAGATTTTGTGTTCAAGCACAATAATTCTTATCTGCACAGAATGTAGCAATATCACTACAATCAATATAACTGCTAACTGTTCACCTGGGAAATTCTTATAAGTACCCAGCACCCATGATCCAGGTGATATGTACCATATGGACCCTCATACGATGGAGAAGGTAAGGTCTTCTGATCATTTATAGCTCAATGTGTTGTAATTATCGGCAGATAGTGTCAATCCAACGATTCAAAATCAAAGCAGATTATTCTAATCTACTCCAGACAAATGACTGGCAGAGCAGTTCAAATACATTCTCTAATATAAATGACACCCATAGCCAGTACTTTGTCTGAATTATCTTAGATCGTCATCTTATATCCTGTTATGTTGCTGAAATTGTTGGGCACTGAGTGGTTTAGGCCAAGCAAAGAGACCCTTCGAGGCAGGTGGAGATACACCCAAGTCTCAGTCATGAATGGACCTGCCACCGGATGCAAACAGGTGGAGGTTCCACATTGCAGTTCGACACATGCACATGCATGTCAGTGCATGTGTGTGTGCGCACGCATGTGCGTGTGTGTGTGTACACTTGCACACGTGTGCGTGTGTGTGGAACCTACAAGCCTGTTTTCCTCCATTCCTTTCTTGGCAGGTAGACAGGCAGTCAGACAGACACAAAGACAGACAGGCAGTCAGATCAGCAGGCAGGCAGGGAATCTGGTCTGACATCATTTATGGCAAGGTATACAGTCCCTGATGAGGGGACAAACAGGCATTCAAACCGACATGTTACAAACACAGATTCTTGCTAAAAGTTCCTATAAAATGAACTGAAGCATGCATTACATCAACGCTCTGCTGATCTGCTGGTGAAATTGTGTTTGTTTATCTGCAGGTCAGGGTCACTGCTACACTCCCTTGGCAAACTTTTTAGTGCTAGTTGGGAAAAGGTCACATGGATCTATCAGATTGACCTCGTAACAGTTAGGGGGCCAGGTGTATTTAAAAACGTTTTAGTGGACACAAGCACTACAGAATTTCAAAGCAGTATTTGTTTTAGGGGGTCATTCCCCCCACACAGGGAGTTAAAATTACAGTTTAATTTCTAAATTTAGATGTCTAAATTGACTTTGTGCCCTTGCTTATCTGACTGGCGTGACCAATGGGGGCCATGTCCTTGGGGTCAGATTGATGCACTTTATGATGGTTTTCCAAGGATGCTTATGAAACACCATCCTTGCTGTAAAGCGATCGATGTCCGTGGGTTGAGCACGAGTTCACAGCACTGCTAACATACTTCCTACAGATCAAACACCAGTAAATCATTGTTAGGGGTCTCAACTCTTCATATACGGGTTAAACCTTGATGTGTGTGGATTAGTCTTTCTACTCAGTTAAAACGTGAGATACCGAAAATCCAGGTTAAACATCTACCAGGTCAACTGTGTAAGACTGACCAGGTAGAAGGTTTCACGTGGATAAAAGGTGAACATAAAACATGAGATCAGATGTGATATGTGGATATGTTTCTAAGAAAAAGCAGCACGCTGTGAAATCATGCTCCCTCCTGAGAAGGGCGTTGTTTCACCCATGTTTAAGCGTGTTTATCAGTTAAAAGTGAAAAGGCTTCGGACTCCAAAAGAGATACAGATGTGTGTGTGAGTGTGTGCATGTGAACCCCGTGGCCAGGTGAGGTGAAGGCTAAAGAGGTGTGCACACAGATGGCCCGTCCTCAGAGCCGACCCACTCTGCCTGATCGTATAAAAGATGTCGTGTCCCTCTACAGATCGCGCGTGCTCACAGTTTCCACACACACACAGACACACACACACAGCTTGCGGAACTTTCTCGCCCGCACATCTCGAAGCACAGAAAGAGCAGAACATCTCGAATGCCTGTGAAGACCCCAGCTGTCGAGTCTCACCAAATGTTGAACATGCCTTGCGTCTACAGGTCCGTGGTAGAGAGGATCTTCATGGTAAGACAGTGTTCGGTCTCCACTCGGTCTTCATTCACCAGGCACTCTGATTCCTTGTTAGGGGGTGCATGTATCGTGTGTTTCGGGTCATGTGTTGACTGTTTTGCTTGCAAACCTGCAAGACGGTTGTGTGTATGGTCTCCACACACGCTTCGTATTAGACATTCAGATATGTGCCGTCCTGTCATGTGGGAAATATGAGAAATGCCGTCCATCACTGTGGTGAGGGTCAGAATATGACTTTGAAACGTTTTTTTGAAGTCGATTTTTGTGACATTGGCTGAATGAAGGTTTGACGCATCAGAAGCAGAACAGAGAGAGTGGAAGAAGACATTTCAGTTTTTGCTTTGTGGACTTTGTCTTACTTCCATGACACGTATTCTCTATGAGGTGATTAGTCTACCAAGCTCCTCCTTCCTCCCTTCTCAGACGGATTCGAGCACTTTCGTTTATCGCCTGACATTCACCCTGGCTCCTCCTGCTTTATAGTGACTGCTAGCAACGTAATCGCCACACCATAAAAGTATTGTGTCCTCCTCTCCTTTTGTCGTTCATTTCGCTGATGCTTGTATCCAAAGCAACGTACAGGGGGAACCACAACGTGTGGTCACATGCTCTCCCGCTGAGCTCCGCCTCTCCTCTGCAGGTGGAGCAGATCCTGTCCGAGTTTCGCCTGGAGAAGGAGGATCTGAAGGAGGTGATGGGGAGGATGCAGAGGGAGATGGACCGGGGGCTGCGTGTCGAGACTCACGAGGAGGCCAGCGTGAAAATGCTCCCCACTTACGTCTGCTCCACCCCCGAAGGATCAGGTGGGCACTCTGTTCCTAGGGGGGGAGCGGGTAGGGAACATTAGCACTACACACTAGATAAGTCCACGCTCTCTGGGGATGGAAGATAAGTACACACTCTCTAGCGATGGAAGATAAGTACATGCTCTCTGGGGATGGATGATAAGTACACGCTCTCTAGGTATGGAAGATAAGTACACACTCTGGGGATTGAAGATAAGTACACGCTCTCTAGGTATGGAAGATAAGTACACACTCTGGGGATTGAAGATAAGTACACGCTCTCTAGGTATGGAAGATAAGTACACACTCTGGGGATTGAAGATAAGTACATGCTCTAGGGATGGAAGATAAGTACACACTCTCTGAGGATGGAAATTCCAAGATGGCAGGCCTCAGTCTTGTGTTTCGATGTTCGTGTGTGTTCCTTCAGAGGTGGGGGATTTCCTGGCTCTGGATCTGGGAGGCACCAACTTCCGGGTGATGCTGGTCAAGGTGGGTGAGGACGAGGAGCGGGGGTGGAAGGTGGAGACCAAGCACCAGATGTACTCCATCCCAGAAGATGCCATGACAGGCACTGCCGAAATGGTGAGTGTGCACTCGGAAGTACGCACTCGGAGAGCACTCAGAAGTCGACTTCAAAGTGTACTCAAGTCTACCCAAAAGTCTCCATGGAAGCCTGCTTGTAAAAATGACCAAGTGTGAAACGTTTGACATCCACCCCCTTTCTGTTTCCTGTCACACTTGTAATGTGGTTTCGCGAACCCCCTTCCCCCGTCCTCCTACCTGTCTCCTCCCTACAGCTGTTTGACTACATTGCAGAGTGTATCTCAGACTTCCTGGACAAACATCACATCAAACACAAGAAGCTACCTCTTGGCTTTACCTTCTCCTTCCCTGTCCGACACGAGGACATCGACAAGGTGCGACACGCACCTACACAGAAACACATGACATTTTCAGTTTGAGTTGAAGACTTTAAAAGGAATTGGAACCGGATGTTGACTGAGTCCTCTTCCTTTCCTCTCCTCCTCTCAGGGAATCCTGCTGAACTGGACCAAGGGTTTCAAGGCTTCGGGGGCAGAGGGCAACAATGTGGTTGGGCTGCTTCGAGACGCTATCAAAAGGAGAGGGGTAGGAATTCCAGTTACTACACCCCACCCACATGTGTCCCTCATTGTGAATGTGAGGGTGCCTGTTTCTCATATGGATGTGAGGGTGAATGGTCATATGGATGTGAGGGTGAATGGTCATATGGATGTGAGGGTGAATGTTCCTCACGTCTGTTGCAGGACTTTGAGATGGATGTGGTCGCCATGGTGAATGACACCGTCGCCACCATGATCTCTTGCTACTACGAGGACCGCAGCTGTGAAGTGGGGATGATCGTAGGTAAGGAAACACACACACACACACACAGACACAACACCCCCTCCCCCCTCTTACCACCTCACCCCCCACACACACACACACCCCTCCCCCTCAGCCCTCTCCCCGTGTGCCTCAGGTACGGGCTGTAACGCCTGCTACATGGAGGAGATGGGCACGGTGGAGCTGGTGGAGGGGGAGGAGGGCCGCATGTGTGTGAACACAGAGTGGGGGGCCTTCGGGGCCAACGGGGAGCTGGAGGAGTTCAGGCTGGAGTACGACAGGGTGGTGGACGAGACCTCCCTCAACCCTGGAAAGCAGCTGTGAGTCCTCCCCTCCCTCCCCTCCTTCCCTCCCTCCCTTCCTCCCTTCCTTGGTTCCTTCCTTTCCTCCTACCTTTCTTCCTTGTCTTCTTCCATCCATCCATCCTTCTTTCCATGCATCCTTCCTTCCTTCCTTGCAATCTTCCTTCCCTCCCTCCTTGCATCCCTTCCTTCCATCCACTCTTGCCACCTTCCTTCCTTCTTTCCTCCTTCCTTTCTGTAGCCTCAGGGTCAGACACGTGTGTGAAGGTTTTCTGTTTGTCCCATGCAGCTGAGCATGAGACGGCCACCTCGGTCTGACGCGTACCTGCGCGTTGCTAGGTAACCGTGTTGTTTTTCCCCACCTCTGTTTGTGAATGGCGGGATTTGTGCGGACGTCAGTGGGCTGTCTCCGGGCACAGGGGGCCAGATTAACGAGTTCTCTCTTTCTAGGGGCCTAATGATTGTTTACTCTGCGCCCTGACAACCACTGACCTGGTTAGGCTGGACCTCTCCCCTCCTCTCTCTCTCTCTCTCTCTCTCTCTCTCTCTCTCTCTCTCTCTCTCTCTCTCTCTCTCTCTCTCTCTCTCTCTCTCTCTCTTGATGACTGGGATGTTCACGTGTTTTGTGACGCACGTTTCCTCCCCCCCCCCTCCTCCTTTTTTCCTCTCTCCCACACTTTCCTTTCCCCTTTCCTACACCCATATCTTGTTTTCCTCCCCCCCCCCCACCCCCCGCCTTCTCGCCGGCCCCCGCAGCTATGAGAAGCTGATCAGCGGGAAGTACATGGGGGAGCTGGTGCGTCTGGTGCTGCTGAAGCTGGTCAACGAGGAGCTGCTGTTCGACGGCGAGGCGTCCGAACAGCTCAAGACCCGCTTCAGCTTCGAGACGCGCTACGTCTCCCAGGTCGAGAGGTGAGGGGTCGCCGTGAGGTCACAAGTCACTCCCCCCGCTTGCCCCCCGTAGAACTTCCCGACTATACCTCGAACGATTTGTACGGTTGGCACACAAGCAGTTGACCCCCTTCCACCCCCTATGACTCCTCGCAGACATCCACCTCACGAATCCACAGCACCTGCACTTTCCCCTCCTAGCATGCACACACAGAGAACACAGGGAGCCTTCCTGCGTAACACAGGGAGCTACACACACGTGTCATGTCCCTTCCTGTTCCCCTCAGTGACTCGGGCGACAGGAAACAGATCTACAACATCCTGTCCACGCTGGGGGTGCTGCCGTCGGAGCTGGACTGCGACATCGTGCGCCTGGCGTGCGAGAGCGTGTCGACGCGCTCCGCCCACATGTGCGGGGCGGGGCTCGCCGCCGTCATCAACCGCATGCGGGAGCACCGCAGCCAGGAGGAGATGAAGATCACCGTGGGAGTGGACGGCTCCGTCTACAAGCTCCATCCGTGGTGAGGAGGGCGGGAGGGAGGGAGAGAGGGAGGGGAGGACGGGGGTTGGGAGGGGGGGAAAGAGGAGGGAGGGAGAAGAGGGAGTGGGAGGATAGGGGGGAAGGGAGGGAGGGCGTGACAGTCGATGACAATTAACCCGTCGACTCTCTGTTCTGAACCTCCTCAGTTTCCAGGCGAGGTTCCACAAGATTGTCAGGGAGCTAACGCCTCACTCTGACATCACCTTCATCCAATCAGAGGAGGGCAGTGGACGGGGGGCGGCCCTTATCTCGGCGGTGGCCTGTAAGATGGCAGCGTGCATGCTGACACAGTGATGAGGGCCAGGGAACTGCTGCCTCCTCCCTGTAGGGGGCGATGCAGGTAAACCTTTTGGGCTTTGGGGGCTGGTCATGCAGGGTGGTCTAGTCTCTCTCTGGCCCAGAGTGTCAGCCAGACGCTATTCTGCTGAGAGATCTTCTGGAGATATGTGGATGTATAGAAAACCCACATCTACCATGGTTTAGAAAGAGACTGATGGCACTGTTGGAACTCCACAGTGTTTCTGAAATGAGAATGCACTAGTGGTTCACCCATGACACAATGGTGGAAAATGTGTTCAATTGCCATAGTGTTGCTATAGAGTGTGTGGGAGTGGATGAGACAGTTCGCAATGGAGGCTCATTTGTTCATATTGCTGTAATGTACTGTAACAACTATGTCCATGAGATATGTCCTAAAACATGAGAAATATCATGTTGTAGTCTGCTGTTTGTTTAATTCCAAAATTGTTACTTTTGAGATACTCAAATGTATCTGTCTTATAGTTTACTAGTGGACCATAGTCTTGTCACTTACTGTTCTTTAATTGAATTTGAATGTCTTTGATATTGTATATATTGAAGATATGTTTACGTATTATCTCGTAGTTCTTAAGTGCTGTGTATCAGTTATAATTGAGTGTGATAACACATGTAATGACGTCGTCAAATGTAAACTCATGCTTAATCGTTGTAAATAAAGTTTACTGTAGCGTGACGCTTCCTGTCATTGTGCGTTTGTGGGGAAACTACAATCCACATCTCAACCTTTAGAGTAAAGGGTTTACGCGTGTGTGTGTGGGTTCATGCGTGTTTGCCCGCGTGTCTGTTTGTGTGTGTGTGGGTTCATGCGTGTTTGCCCGCGTGTCTGTGTGTGTGTGTGTGTGTGTGGGTTTATCCCTATCTAGCCGGCCCATTCAAATATGGGTCAAAAAAGACCCATAAGACCCGCCTTAATATCTTTGCCGTCCAATCACCGATTTTATTTCTGAAAACTGCCAGATACTCATGACAAGTTAAGCTCAAAGTACATATCATTGGTTAAGGGGTTACTGGGAGGGGGAAATAAATGTATCGTCTGCAACGGCAGCCATTGTTTTTCGAGGCGGAGCCAGAGCGGAGACCATGGCAGATTGCCTACAGTGTTAGATTTACAGCTTCGAATTGAAATCTGAGACGATATTCTGAGTAAAGACAAGTTTATTAATATGTGTTGTCAATATTGTCAATTAAAAGTCTAAACTTTTTACATACGAAGAATTTGTTTGTGGGAGTGATGCGAGTTTTTTCCAGAAAAAAACTCGCGTTCTGCCGTGTCCGGCAGGACAGGCAGTAATGACGTTAGTAGCACTGTTTAGCCTCGATTTGAGCAGATTTCTAAAAAACTTAGAAAAACAACATTAACTAGCTAGATTATATACACTGTAAGCTAAATGTACATGCCTTGTTTGGCCAATTCGGTCGATTGTGGAAGAAACTCCAACGTTTTTTAGTTATCGAGAGGAGTATCCAGCCATAGCGCTAGCTACTTTTGGGGCAGAGAAATGTAGGTTTCCCCCATGTTTCCACGTGTTTCCATGTAGTCACTAGAATGGTCATAACTTTTAATCAAAATATGATATTTCTAATCTGTCTTGTGTTCCACATTGCCCACAGATGTGTGGATATTCCACCTGCTCAAAGTTTTCCTCCATCTTGTAATTAAAGTGGTTAAAAATGAAGTTGTCTGATGAGGTATGGTGGATGGAGAAGTTTTTGTAAAAAATGGCTGCCTGAAATCACCTTGATAAAATATGATTTGCCTTAAGTAATCATATATTTATTCACATCATAAAAATCCCCTAGTTCTGTTCTTCAATATGGTGTCAACAGTTAAGGTGTATGATTTAATATGAAAATTCATAAAATTTGCATATTAATATGAATATCATATTTCAACAGCATATGGAATGTTTGGAATGTTGGCTTAGGCAGCAAAAGGTTATGCGTGTTTGCCCGTGTGTGTGTGTGTGATGATCCCACCCAGAGGAATCTGGGCACTCTCTCCTTATCAGCCCCTCTCAAGGAGGGATGGAGGGATGGGAGGATGGGAGGATGGATGGAGTGATGGATGTCCTCATAAGGGCCTGTGGTCGACTACCCAGGTCTATTATAAGAAAGCAGCCGATAAGAAGGGCTGTACTTATACCCTCCCTGGAACATCACACCAGCCAGGGCACGATACACACCCCAGACCCCAGACATGGTGAGTAGCGCTGCCGCGTTCCATATTTCCTCGCTTGTTGAACTGTGTGGGAGCACGGACTAGAACGCGGCAGAGGTATTGTCCCGACTCTCCCGCACGGTCGCTGATTTTTATTTTGTTTTGTCATTTAGCAGACGCACCCTTTCGGTCGAGGGTTTCCGACTGTGAGGGCCATGCGCACGTACGTGTAACCTGCCCTCTGTCTGCCTGTCCACTCGTTCCCCAGGCCAGTAAGAAAGCTGCAAACAAGAGACAGAGAGGAGCCCAGAAGAGCTGTTCCAATGTCTTCTCCATGTTCGAGCAGTCCCAGATCCAGGAGTTCAAGGAGGTACTGTATGACGGAAACGTCCAGAAAAGGCTCAAAAGTGCCTTCCGAATGAAACAGAATCCTTTTCAGGTGTTGGGAAAGACCAAACGGGATGTTAGAAGTGAGAGGGAAAGTGTAAACATGAATGTGGACCGTTGACCGTTGAGAGGATTAGCATTGTGTGTTTGTAATGTTTCCGTCCAGGCGTTTGGCTGCATAGACCAGGACAGAGACGGGGTGATCAAGAAACAGGACCTGAGGGAGACCTACGGCCAGTTGGGTGAGACGTGCGGTGTAGCGCTCTGGGATGTCTCTCCTGTCGCACCTCAGTTGATATCTCTCCTGTAGCCCTCTGTTGATGTGTGCTTCCTGTTCTGTTTGCGATATATCATCACCATTGTGTGTGTGTCTTCCGCGCGTTGTGTGTGTCGTATGTGGCGTTTGTGTGTGGTATGGTGTTTGTGAATGTGTGTGTCCTCCAGGAAAGCTCAACGTGAACGATGAGGAGTTGGATGAGATGCTGAATGAGGGGAAAGGTCCCATCAATTTCACAGTGTTCCTCACTCTGTTTGGGGAAAAACTGAACGGTGAGAACGTTGTTTCGATGGTATTTCAATATTATTCAATACCGTTGTGTCTATATTTGCAGCTAACGGCATCCAGTGCTCGTTACTATTTGCTAATACATAGGTGCACTTGATTTGTCTCACCATGGGACCCCCATAGTCAAATCAAATGTACCTCATGTACTTTCAGATACTTTTCTGTTATGGAACTCTGTAATTGACCCAGGTGTGGTTCCGCCCTGCAGGTACTGATCCAGAGGACACTATCCTGGCTGCTTTCAAACTGTTCGACCCAAACGCAACCGGCTTCGTCAATAAGGACGAGTGAGTTTGACACCGAACTGTCTACATTCCCTCATACACTCCCAGACTTTCAAGCTGTTTGTAGTTTATAATGAAGCTAACATAAGTGACTCTCTGTCTCCCTTTGTATGCAAAGGTTCAGACGATTACTGATGAATCAAGCTGATAAGTTCACCGCTGAAGAGGTTTGTATTTATTTATTTATTTTGAAAATACATTTCCCCTCCTCCTCCCTCCTGCTCCCCCACCCATCCCTCCCCCTACATCCATCTCAGAGATTATAAGGTCAAAAATGACGTTTCAACAGGCTATTACGAATTTATTTGGATTTAATCTTTGTAGCATTTCGTGAATGGATGCCCCTGAGCACGAAAGGGCCCCCTGGTTACTGCACACGGCTCCCCCATTCTCCCAATCCTCCAATTTAACACGATTTGTTTACTTGGGCTCCACAGAAATATGACACAAAGCATGACCCATCGTCTCGTTTTGTACCCCAGCATTCAGCTGTGATAACGGACATAATCAGTTAGCATTCCCTTTTCAATGTGTTGACATGTCTATATCTGTCTCTTGTCCCCCCGTCCCCCCCCTTCCCCTGTCTCCAGGTTGATCAGGCCTTCTCAGTAGCTCCTATTGACGTAGCTGGCAACATAGACTACAAGTCTCTCTGCTACATCATCACACACGGAGATGAGAAGGAAGAATCCTAATGGTGTTTCAATGATTTACTCTTCGGAATCCCGACCCACAATGGCTTTCATCACTGTGCCCGAATAAACCTCAATTGATGTAATCTGGATTATGTGTGTTTTCTGCGCACACACACAAAGATCAACCAATATATGAAGCAGAACAATAGATCCGGGTACCAGATTAAATATGTGCAGAGCTGTTGGAAAAACATGTGTTTCTATTTAATCTCTCTTACTTGCCAGTGTTGGCTCAGACAAGCACCTTCACTTGGGTTTGGGTCTGGTGAACAAACTCACATACAGACCACATGAACACAGTATAAGGAGGCTCCATGCTACTTATTCCCAAACACATGCAGGCCACAGTCAAACAGCCCAGCTGTAAAATTCCATTTCATTTGGGCCCCTGTTGCCGCGGTTACAACAACAAACCCCTTTGAGACTCTACAGAGAGCTGAGGCTGAGGCAAGACAGAAACATTCTCCTGGACTACACACAGATAGCAGAAATACTACCACCAGGGTTAAGACAGTGTCAGATCATCTTACCTCTTTATCTGGCTTTTGTATACATTTTCCATTACATTATTTGTCACTGAGTCTGTTTGGGAGATGTAGTTAGCTAGCTAGCTAGCCAAGATGCCAATATCATCAGGGGCTGCGGGCAGGGTGGATATGGGGGTGGACACCTCCATTGCCTGGACCCCAGACGGGCTGAGGAGAGATGGCAAGCCTGTCAACAGGACCCATGACTCCTACTTGAAAAGGTACAGGAGTGGAGTGTGTTGGTATATTTGGCCCAAGTAAAGTGTGTTGGTGTGAGTCCGGTTTGCCATTTAGGTGTGTTTTGTGCGCTTCACGTGTGTTTGGTTCAGGGCACTTGAGATAGTTAATCTAAGATACTGTAGTTTGGGTATTTACAGTGTTATAGTCATATTAATGATTGGAATGAAAGCACAATACATTTTTCACAACATCAAACTGTAAGAATTACAGTTATATAGTTCTGTCTTCCCTGATACAATACAGTCCTCGCCTGTACCAGGAGTAACAGTAAATTTTTTATCAGAAATGATTGCTATTACACAAGGATCGGTTATGGTTTTATTGCTTGGTAATACAAGTAGTATACTTTGTGTGTTGACTGCTCCTTCAGTCAATAGCAACAGGACAGCGTCTCGTTATCTGGGTTGAGATGCCCACTACTGACCTCTGTAAAACACCTCCTCCTCAACCCTTGGCTCTGCTCTGCTACAACCTCCCTCCTAGGTATCTGGAAACGCACCAGCTAGGAAGGAACCCTGCCAACAAGAACGGTTTAGGGGTGAGGATCTTTCCCGCTAGGCCATCCTACATCCTCAACAAAGACACAGACACAGATCGCACTTAGGTGTTTCTGGAACTGTCTATGCTAACGAAGCTTTTGTGTCGGATTCCACCCCAGGATGCCAGTCAGCACCCGGTAGGGTCACAGGGTGTGCACACCGGTTCAGATCACTCCACAAATGCGGGGGATCAGCAGCAAGCGCGCAGCGACGCCACGGGCAAGCCTGCCAGCGGACACAGCTCCAGGACGTCGAAGACATGCGTCCTGCTATGACAGGGACGAGCCTTTCATGCTGACACTGCTGACACGTGCAGTGTCGGTGAGATAGAAACCTCATGTGTTACTTTCCTCCAGTTTACATACCACAAATGTGTTTGTGCCATTTTCTGTTTTGCGCTTGATGACGTGTCTGTGAATACATAAATGGTTTGCAACAAAACAAAGAGATAAGGTCATCTTTAGGTCTTAGGCGAACATTTATTTCAAGACAATTAGCAGGCTGATCAGACTGATCAGGAGAAACTGTGAATGATCAGTAGCAGCACATGATCAACAACAACAAAAAACATGGTAAACATTGGATCTTTCTCATCAAACTGAGACAAACGTAATTACAGATTTGATATCCATCGTCTGATAAACACCCTGAGACATCCAGTCATTCGCTGAATTAATGCAGTGCTTTATGAGCCAAACACACGTCCTCTTCTGGTGGCTCCGCCTCTCGTCAAGATTAGCTGCACTTGTCCGCGCAGCGTGGTGTCATTTCCCTTAAATGTGTGATGTCATTTCCTGTCGTTTTGGATCCAACAGAATGGTCGGCCACTTCCACACAGAAAGGAGAGGTGATAGAGTGGGTGTGTGTGTGTCAGTCGCTGCTGCTGTCTTCTGATCCCAGCACCATGTTACAGTACTGCTTCTGCTGCTCCTCCTTAAACGTGTCCTTCACCTTGTCCCTCTTTAGTCCTCCATCCCTGCATGGACACACACACACACACACACTTTAGAAGTAATCGATGCTGGGATGAGGATGAGTGAGGAGGATGAGTGTGGTGGATGAGTGGGGAGGATGAGGGGGGTGGATGAGTGGGGTGGATGAGTGGGGTGGATGAGTGGGGTGGATGAGTGGGGTGGATGAGTGGGGTGGATGAGTGGGGTGGATGAGTGGGGTGGATGAGTGGGGTGGATGAGTGGGGAGGATGAGTGGGGAGGATGAGTGGGGAGGATGAGTGTGGTGGTGAAGGAAGAGGATGAGTGTGGAGGATGAGTGTGGAGGATGAGTGTGGGGCTCCTCTCACCAGGACAGGTCCACCAGGCCTCCCTTGTGAGCGATGGCAGACTTCACTCTGTTGGCAAACTGCACAGCATCTTCTCCCTCCTGCTCACACACAGGATGAGGCGAGTGTGTCAAACAAGGGGACGTGTGTGTGTGTGTGTGTGTGTGTGTATGTGTGTGTGTGCCCGTGTCAAACCCACCTGTTGGTGCATGGCAGGCAGGTACCAAACGTTGCAGACGATGGCCCAGCTGGTCATCATCCGCAGCAGATAGCTGATCATGTTGTACTTACTGCTGTTCCAGAATGCATCACCAAACTGTAGGTCGTACTGCAGGACCACATACATGCAGCATCATATCACTAACGCGGTACCATGTAACTGTCACATGCGCAAATGCATACAGCATTATTACATATAGTATTATACGCCATCATTTATCACTATCAGTATTATAGGCTATCACATGCGCAAATGCATCATGTAGTATTATACACCATCACATCACAATCACAGCCTTATTTCACTATCATAAAACTTAGTATAATACTCAAATAACATACTGTATCCTACCAGTATAATATTGAATAACATACCTTGATAGCCACAGGATAAATGGTTCCACCGATTTCAAAGCTCCCTTTTTTAAACATCATGACTGACGTGTTGTTGACGCAGGTTCCTGCATGTGGACACCAAAGACACACGGCTGCTAGAGGCATGCACACACACTTGATCTGGGCTGTGTTTGCGTTGCTGAGGCAGTCTCAGTGCTGCACTCACCCTCTGGGAAGATCAGGATGGGCAGCTTGGTCTTGTCGTTGACGTGGTCCTTCAGCCTGAGGCAGCCATGGGGGTTAAAGCACGTACACAAACTTTCAGGGAATTACAGAGTGTAGCCGAGAAAGAGATCCAGTCATTTGCATAGGGTTGTACAGTGTCCTTTCACCTCATACACACTTACAAACCTGGCAACCCTCCGGCCCATGCCTCAAACCTGGCAACCCTTGGACCAATGGCCCAAACCTGGCAACCCTTGGGCCCATGCCCTAAGCCTGGCAACCCTTGGGCCCATGCTACAGGAGGAACAACATGTTTGAAACATAGCTGCAGCTGAATACCAATAATGGGAGTGGCCTCTCTGAGTGTTAGCATGAGGCAGGGCTCCATGCGTGAATGTGTCTTGGCTTGTCTGTGCCGAGTGGTTAGACTGTGGTCACCAGAATTCTGTCCTGAAACATGACACACTCCATACAGGCTGCTCAACATGACCGTAGGGGTAAATGTTGAACACAACAGCACAGAACAACATACACACTGTACTGCACTGTATGAAACAGTTTATTACTAGTAGGAGCCCTACAGTAATCCATAACAATGTAAACGCCATGATATGCAACGCTCACAGCTGCAGACTCACCTCTTGGACACGAGGTGGCGATCTTTCATCTCGGCTCTCTCGAACCAGATGTGAGGGCAGGAGCGCACCATGGCTCGCTGCAACACGCCGATGAGACCTCCATGAACCTGACCCACCTGTGGAGTCCCACACGACACGCCACAACCAAACAGAACCCTTCAGAACATGCCAGAACACGTGGGAGCATTTGGGGAAACACACTGAGAACAGTCCACGCGAGTCGAGAACACTCGCGATTAAAACCCCTGTCCGTTTAAAGAATGAACGAGCAAGTTCAGGGACCCGTCTTTAAGACACCCACCATGGCATAGCAACCGTCGTTACAGAGGATGACAATGTCGATCGGTGACGTATGATTGGCTACACAGATTCCTCCCTTTTTGGGGCGGTTTTCTCTGGAAACACACACACACACACACCTAGTGTTAGGGGGTTACTGAATGGTTGTAGTGAGTGTACGGTCGATGTTCTGGACTGAGGGTGTGCAGTGTGTGTGGGGGGGGAGGGGGGGGGGGGGAGAGACTCACTTGTTGTGGTAGTGGATAGTGGCTGACAAACCTCTGGCACAGATCCTGTAGCACATTATATGAGCCCACTCACTCAGGAAGAACTTTAGTCTGAACACGCACGCACGCACACACACACACACACACACACACACACACACACAGGAGTGAGAACAGCAGGATACCTACAGCAGGCTACGTTGTGTGTTCAGCTCAGTGTTAAGGTAACCGTATACGCGGATAGGTAGGTACCTGCAGTTTGGCATCAGACCCACAGTAGAGGTACCGATCACCAGCCATGTTAGACCGATGGTCGCCAGCGTAATCCTGGAAGACACATTGAGTCACACTCTCCACCTACACAGCCTGGACCCTGCTGACCAGAGGGGCTGAGGCCGGGGGGGGGGGGGGGGGGGGGCGTGGGGTCTCAGGGTGAAAGGTCACAATGTGGTCCAAGTTCCCCACGGTCCAGAGCTGAGCACAGGTGTGTGTGTGCGCGTGTGTATGAGTAAGTATGTGTGCAGGTGCGTGAGTGAATGTGGGCGAGTGTACGTGCGTGTGTATATTCAATTTAAAACTTTCTTTCACTCGCAAGACAATGTGTGAGTATGAGTGCAAGTGGGCGTGTGTGTGTGTGTGTTACCTGAGAGGGGCGAGGATGCAGTATCGGATGAACACCCCCAGGCCCCAGACCACAGTCAGTTTCAGGCTGATGTAGTGGAAGTCAATGTTGGTCCGCGTCAGCAAGTTCCACGACACCAGCTCCTCCGAGGTGAAGCGCTGGGTCACCTAGGGGGTCAGGGAGGTCACCAGGGTCAAACTGTCACAGGGTGACACCCAAGTCAAGGCATGTGAGCTCAAAGTAAATCAACCCTGGATATGTTCCCGGTGGGCACGATGACCTTTCTATTTCAATAACCCCCAGAATGCACCTCATCTTCAACAATGCTTTCGATCCCTCGACGCCCGAAGTAGAAACAGTCGCTCAGGGTGAAGTCGCCCCCTAGTGTTGATTTGGGGCGACTGAGTCTCAACTCCCCCAGTTCCTTCTCCATGGAACCATTATGTCTCTGGATCAAACCTGGGGGTTACACACACACACACACACACACACACACACGTATAAACATCCTCCTCACATTCTCTTGTAACATAACATGAATCGATCCAAACTATCAAAAGTGGACACACACACACACGCAGACAGGCAGCTGGCTGAAAGGTCTTTTAGAGAGTCCTAAGCTAGTCTCCTGGTGCCGGCCTTGTGTTTGGTTATCTGGGCCACCTGGAGATAAGAGGGTATTTAAAGTGATCAAGGAACACTGGTAACTGATAACGGACGTTGGGTGAGTGTGTGTGTGTGTGTATGAGTGTGTATGTGTGTAAAGTAGGTCTGAAGACGGTCACTGTGAAATGTTCTGGAGTGTGTTACTGATAACTCCCAGGACAAAGTCTAGGAGTCGCATAGACAGTTCTTTGGCCTCAATCAGTCAAAGCTCAGCCTGGGGCTGCGCACCATGTGTCCTTGAAGCTCTCTGAAACGTTGCTTTATATTGTCAGTTGGTGACAAGTCCTCCAGAGAGACTACACACACACACACACACACAGGGTGTGTATGTGGACGAGCTCTCAGGGTTTGACACCTTGCCAGTACATCAGGAACTTGTCCTGACTCGGATGCACAATCCGACATACCAACGTTGCACAATCCAGGATATGACAAGCGAGTCGTACCGGCAAGGGTTGTGATTAACGTTACTCAGGAAGTCTGTCCCATGCTTCTGAGCTAGTGCCCCAGTGAGAATTACAGCACACAGTCTCACTGAAACACAAACTTGACACTGCATGCAATCCATCCATCCTTCTCTAACCTCTCCCCACAAGGGCATAGATTTGGCTTGAACATTGAAGTAACATAACACAACATTTATACTAGTCAAACAGCGTTGTCGTTTGAATATTTGGGGGGGTTCCCTCACCCCCCCCCCCCCCCCCACACACAAACTACGCTCCTTGTCTCCCCACCTCCGTCCCTCTGTGTCTGGGATCTGGTGGTACTTACTGCTGGATGGCGATGCCTGGATCATCTGTTGCTCCCTGTTCTCCTTCTGTAGTCTCAGAGTGGCCCACTGCAAGACCAGAGAGAGAAGAGCACCGTTACTGTCTCTGCTGCCCCACAACAGACCCTGCTCCCCCCCCCTCCCCATCGCCCTCTCCACACGCAGCCCTGCTACACCCAAACTCTACTACCTCCATCCAGTAAAACCACCAGGACTGATTTGTTATTCCTCTCTCCTCCACTTTCTCTCCAAAGTGCATTTCAAAGACAAAGTGCTTTATTTGTCACATGCACCGAATAGTATGGCATCATCAGGAAAGGGAAATTATTGTGACCTGCCACGCAACACCAATGCAGTAGCGTAAAAAGAAAATATTAAGATATTTAAAACATAAAAAAACATTTAAAAACTTGGACAAAGGATTTGAGGAGACAAGGAAGGAACTGGGGGGGAATCCATTTAGGATCCAGGACGAGCCTGAGGCAGTGAGCGAGTAGGCCTACCTCCAGCATTTTGATGAGGATGTCCATGTAGGTCTCAGAGATGCCCAGGGAGAAGCCGAACATGGCCGGGACCATGATGAGAGCCAGGACGAGGCACCACCACACCTTCACCAACCAGAAGGCCACCAGCCAAAAGTCCTCCATCGCTGCAGCAGGCCCTCTCTCGCTTTCTGGCACTTTCTATCCCTCTCTCTGTTACTCTGAAGGAGAGGGGAGCAGAGCGGAGGAGAGCAGGGGAGAGCAGAGGAGGAGAAGAGAGGAGATCTGGGTTGTCAGACCCAACCATATTAAACCTCTTGGAGTGTATATTCTGACTACATAACTTGATGTGAACACAACAGGTATGTTCATCATTAGAACTTCCGAGTCAAAAGGCAATATAATAAAGAAAACATATACTCGGATGAAAGAGAGACCAGTCTAAAGCTATGATAAAAACAACCACAAGTAACAAATCAATGTCAAGACTGTCATTGCGTGTAGTCCGCTGTTCTGTTTTGGAGCGTGGCACATGACGCCTGGTGACAAAAATAAACCCAACTTTACTAAGTTCAGTATGGACGACCACTATCTGACAATGGTTTGCTCACAGAAATCTATTCAAGCGTCATCAGATTTAGACCACTGTCTTTAAAGACCAACCGCAACTTTTTAGAGTAACCTATTACAATTAGGGTGGACTTTTCTTATGAACAGTTTAGGTTCTCACACTTTCCCGCATATTTTACCTGGCTAGGCAGCCTCCCGCTATATCTTACCGGCTGAAATTCAGTCCATGTCCTTGTGCAGGATCAGCAACTCCGACAGCAGGGAACTTCGTTTGGGGTCGAAGGAGCAGGGGACTGTATACTGCTCCTACTATAGTAGGTTGACGCCCGGCTCTGGATCAAAGTTCATTGTGTCATAGCGAACAGCGACTCCCCGTGGTCAAACCGGTTACTGCACGTCGTGGGGAAATTATCAGCTTACGTTGAAACGCAAATTATGAACAGCACCTGTTGGCAATTAAGTCCGCTTATAAAATGCGACCTTGGGGTCCTTTTCTTAAATCACTTGAATAGATAACGGGTCGTGTTCTTTTGGCTCGTTTAAAAAATGGTTGATTGTTAGGAAAATATGTCTAGCGACTGCATTGATTAAAGACACACACTGCTCAGCCTCAGCTGCTATGCACGCGAGACTGGTAGAAGGTTTGCATTTCGTGTATTATTAGCACGTTTATCAAACCTGTATTAACAGCAGTTGGTCGATTATTGAAATACATTATTAGTATTTCAAACACATTTTTAATGGCAGCCCTGGAACACAGTTAACAAACCAAAGACTATCACCCAGCCAACGCACCCATGTGGGGTCCAAATGAGTTGTATCTGGGCTGAAATGTGGGGCCCAGTCATTTTTGTCCTCAGTTTCCATGGAGGAACCACATGGCTTGATGATGGACTCCATATTTGGCACACATGGTTAACCTAGGTTTCTTTCATTTGGCCAATAGGAGTCTCCCTACATGGGTTGATGATGGGACTCAACTAGTTCTTATATAGTACTCTTATCTGAGAGGAAGGACCATGTGGACAGATACTATCCCCTCATACCCCCCCCCCCCCTCCTCTTCCAGCTTCTACAAGGACATGCATTATGTTCATTTAGAAGAGCCTTTTATTCAAAGAGACGTATAGGGGATTCAAACCTGCAACCTTCCGACCTCCAGTTAAAAGATCTGAGCTATACCCACCCCATCACATGATCAGTTTGTCACGCCAGTGGAGAACTGCAAAAAAATCAGTGAAGCGCACACGTTCCACTTCCGTTGTCCGTGTGACTGTTTTATTGTCGTTGCTGTCAAGGGAAGGTTACACGGTTTGATTGACAGCGGCCACAGTGCACACGAGCCAGGGAGCTGTCTGTGGCAGGTCGTCACAGCCTGTCACACTGCCCCCTCCTGTCGTCCTCCTGTCCTCCTCCTCCTCTTCACGGCCTCCTTCCCAGTCTGACGGCTGGTCTGATGACGACTTGGGGGCGACGTGATGCATGTCTTAATAGTCCAAAGTCATTTCCTTTCCTCTTTGTGTTTCCTCTAGCTAGGCATTTCACGTCAGAGAAACCTCCTCTCCTCTCTCCTTCTCCTCTCCCCTCCCGTCTCCTCCTCCCCTTCCCTCTCCCGTCTCCTCCTCCCCCTCCCCTCTCCTCCCCTCCTCCTCCTCCCCCTCCTCTCAGCCCCAGAAGGAGGCGCTCTCCAGGCTGGACTTGATGTTGTCGTTGTTCTCCCTCCTCTCCTGGGTCACCAGGTTGGCCTCCCCCTTCTGCAGTCTCCTCCGCTGGGCGGCCTTCTGCTGCTGGCTCAGCTGCCGGCGCACCTTCTGACGCACCACGTCCTGAAAACACGTCACCACGTCAAAACGTCACGCGACACGCCACATCAACGTGTCCTGGCTCCTGTCACGACAGACTCACAGCCACGCTTTCCGCGTCGCGGTCCGTGACAAGCCTAGAGAGGAAGGCGAATCCAAACGACCACCCCAGCTCCAACTCCACCGATGCACTAATAAGGTGTTTCGGAGATGTATGGAGTACAGTAGACCAACATGGCTTCCAGTGCTGTAGCAGGTGTAATAGCTCTGGAGTGGGAATCAACCTTGTTCGTGCATTGGTAGAATTAGGGTTGAGGTGGCCATTAGAATGTCCCTTTCTTCGGCTACAACTAAAATGATTCACATAACACAACCAAGCAGAGGATCTGTACTATCAGACACAGTAGCTGATGACAGACCAGCTCCTACACGCACACATGAAAACAAAACGTTTGAATCGGAGGATACCAGACGACATGCTAAGTGTGACATGGGTAAGTAACGACATGATGGCAGACAAGTTGTGTGTGTGTGTGTGTGTGTACTAACCGGAGGTATGGTGGAGCAGCTCCCTGTACTGCCCATGGTGGCTTCACTGTCTGTTCTCCGACGTCTACTGTGCTCAACCACATGGAGGAGGCTGTCTGAGTCTCTGTAGGGTAACACACACGCACACACACACACACACACACACACACCACACCACACCACAATAAGCACAAGGGAAATTGGATGTCATGCAGACTGATTCATGGGGTTTAATCATAGGCGGGTAAAGTGTGATTTGTCACAGTCTAGCGAACGAAACGCTGGTCACGTTTACCTGAATGGTTTGAACTCTTTGTTAACTGCAGACAGGTCCAGCAGGTCTGGACAGGCATCTTCCCCTTCCTTCTCCTCCTCATCGTCACCTCTCCCCTCGTCTCCCTCCTTCCCCTCATCCGCCTCATCCCTTCCGTTAACCTGGGAAGCGTCGGTCGGTCTCGGACGCCCTCCTTCTCTCCTCTCCTCCTCCCTCTCCTCTCTCCGCTCCTCCTCCTCCACCCTCTCCTCAGACTGGGGGGGGGTGTCTGTCTGCGGGTCGCACACTTTCAGCCCCTCCAGTTCCAGCATAGCATGTCTGTATTCCTCCAGGTCTACGCTGTCCTCCCCTTCATCTCCAGCCTCCCCCTCCCCGTCCTCCTCCTCCTCCCCGTCCTCCTCGTCCTCGGGTCCTGCAGGCTGCAGCAGGGCCGCATCTCTCTCCAGGTCCTTGGTGAAGCCGCTGGCGGAGATCTCCACGTCGAGGGACACGGAGCGCCTGCGGGACATGAGCCGTGCCGCGCACACACACACACACACACACGTCATGAATGGAAACATAAAAGCACCGAACAGTTCTTTGTGATACCTAGCTACTGCTAGCTATTGTACTCTTCTCCTCTGTGCTCTCCCCCCCCCCCCCCACACACACACACACTCACCGGATGTCTTTGAATGTTGGGTACACTTCGCTCTCGTAGTTAAATCGCCTCGCG
Organism: Osmerus mordax; assembly: GCF_038355195.1. Classification (NCBI taxonomy): domain Eukaryota; kingdom Metazoa; phylum Chordata; class Actinopteri; order Osmeriformes; family Osmeridae; genus Osmerus; species Osmerus mordax. The sequence continues at coordinate 4,906,250 of NC_090073.1, read as the reverse complement.
AAGAAATCTCTGATACATTTGACATCACGGTCAAAGTACCTGTTGAAAAAACACTGGTAGAGTTAAGCCAACCCCGTTGGATCAAGTCACATGTTTGAATGCCCTCTGTAAATCGCATTGAACAAAAACGAAATAAACATGATTTATATTTTATAACATTATATTTGTATTATTATTCAACAGTAACATATTTTACTCCATTTTGTGTGTGTGTGCCTCTCTCACCACTCAGCGTTGTAGTGCGTGGTGGACACCATCTGTGGGAAGTCGATCAGCGTCACGTGATCCTGGTCGTCCACCATCAAGTTGAACTCGTTGAAGTCGCCGTGGATCAGGCCGTGATTGGCCAGTTTCACCAGTAGCTCCATGAGCTCGTTGAAGAGGGAGGGCGGGTCTTCCAGCTTCCGCACCTGACACCTGCCCCGGCAACAACAACACACACACACGGGACAGCCAATGAGAAGGCTGGGATCGGCACACACGTCCACGCAAAGGGGCTAGGAGGATGGGAGAAAAAAAAAAAAACTGAAATAGAAAGGAAAGAGAAAGAAAGGTCTAGATTCTGGGAAAGGTCTCCAAGGAATTCGAGATCTAGAAAGGTCTTCTAGACTCGAGCAGAAAAGGTTGTCGGGTTCAGAACAGACGAGCCAGAGGCTGGAGGGATGAACAGAGCTAGTGCGTGGGGACGTGCGCTACTGACAGTGGGTATCCGTTGATGAGCTCCATCACCACGGCGTGCCTGTTGTAGTCCACGGGCTTGGGGACAGGAAACCCTCGCTCGTACAGCGCCTGGAAGGGGGACACCGCCCAGGCCACCACACCCTCACATCAACACCATGGAGCCCAAACGTGCTACACTATACAGACACGCCGTTATTCTTAGGTTAGAACTCTGTATTGTTAAGTAACAGTTTGTTTATTGTTGAGTTGCAGCAACCATCATTATGTTTATACATTCATTGCTTATTATTCGTTGTAATTTATATATTTGTAATGTTCCAGCTAATTATGACTATTAGTAGTAGTCAAGTAAAAAAATTACTTGTAGACCCAACTACTAAATAACTTTCAAGTTATGAAACATGATAATGACTTAACTGGTATGTATAATACTTTCTCTATTCCTTTAGCTGACCCAAATAGAATCAAATCTTAATTGCGTAGCCCTATTAACAAGCAATGTCACAGAGGGCTTCACAGATGCCCATATCAGCTGGTACCTTCATGTAGGCATACTCCTTCGTGGCAGAGAGGCGAGAGAGGTAGAGCCAAGACATGTTCTTCCTTCCTTTGTGGTAGTCTCTCTTGTTCTTCAAGTTCCTAAAGGAGGTGCGTCCAAGTCTGTGCAGCTTCAGAGCGTACTGGTCGCCCTCTGGACTGGCCACGATGTAGATATCTACATGAGAGCGAGGATAAACATATTGCTTCAGAACACGAACAAGAGCAAACTTGATTAACAGTTAAATCAACAACAAAAAACAGCGTTTTCTTGCCGGACTCTTTCCCAACGCCCATCTGGTTTCCGACAGAGATGAGCACTTCGCGTGAACAGAAGGTCTTCAGTGCCAGGTAGTCGTAGCCTCCGTTATTTAACCTGTAGCCATGGACAGCTTAACACACACACAGGAGTTTTCAGTAGCATGTCATTGAATGCCTTCAATCGGTTATTCGTGTCAGGTCCGCTCTATGACGGTCATTCTGAGTGGCCTTACCCTTAGTGTGCTCGTAAGCCACCAGTTTGTGCTTGACCAGCTCTATCTTGTTGCAGCCCCCGTGTTTCAGGCTGGCGATGGAAGACAGCAGATTCACTGGGACGATCTCATGATTCTTCATCCCCATCTCAACCTGCAATGTATTACGTCCAGGACGGAGGAGTATATAAAATGAAGGCTTGCTAACTTTATAACTAAGAGCGGCTGCTTCACCTGTCAATGAATGTTTAAAGGTTAGCTGCTATCTAGCCTCGGCACTACTTAGCAGTTGCTAGTTGGCTATTTATTCCAAATGCTAGTGCTAATCTGACTTGCGTTTTGAAAGACTTGTACTGAGTAGAACGTGTAAGTATGAGTGACATTGGGGGCTTTTTATATACTTTCTAACTATTAGCTCAGTTAGCTTGCAAGCTAAAGCGAAAAATAGAATAGCAATAGAGCAACTTACGGCTGTGAGGACTCGGAAATCATCTCTAGATAAATACCGCAACACCACAACATTTAATTTGCCCATATTTAGGCTTTTAGTAATACACTACACGGGAATAATCAGCTAATATGTTTTGGTTCTCATTCTGGTATGTAAACACGTGGAATTGAAAGAGGAAGTGATGTGTTAGTCACTCGTGCGGGTAGCCAACGCCACACACGGAGCTTTGACTGCCCTCTAGCGGTGCCCTGACGATTTGAGATCAATAACAAAGCGAAACACCACAATTCAACTCAATTATGAAGTACATAAATTTAATAGTAGAACAAAATCTTGAAATATAATCGAAGGCTAGGCCTTGAAATTTGAAATGGTGTTAATATTTTGATATCGAGGGAGCTCGAGTGTGATGAAAGAGCGCTTCCTGAGGTACTGCTGTCCTCCAAAACGGCCCCTTATGTAGGCCTATGCGCTCGTTCACCCCTCCTCATAAGTAGGTGACAAAATATCTAAATTCACACACTCACTGTAGTCGGTGATTAGAAAGGTATTAAGGCAAGCTATGCGCTCCTAATATCCTCTAGACCAGTGGTTCTCAAAGTGGGGTCCGCGAGCCATAGCCAAGGGGTCCGCGAAATAATTTGCCATAAATTATAACATTGGAAAATGTTGCTGTATCATTAAAAATGAAAAATATATTATAATCTAAAGATGGGGACCATTTGCACCAATAAAAAAAGCATATTGTGTCCAGTTAAGAGCACAAAGGGTATGCTGAATGGGTGTTACGAGTATGGTCGGGTCCTGACCATATTCACCCCTGTAAGGGGTCCCTGGCCCCCAAAAGTTTGAGAACCCCTGCTCTAGACTGAGTAATAAAGGCAGAGTTTGGATCCATGGTACAGGCCGTGTGTAGTCGTACCCTGGACTATTAGATTACAATTTATGCACAATACAATGCACAATTATGCCATAAAGTAGAATAATAATCAGAATTCGGTTTATTCGCCATGTACGTATGTTATACAAACACGGAATTTACTGTGGCAGGGAGGTGCAAAACACTAAACATATACGAATCTTAAATTAAGTACAAGTACAAAAGTATCTATTAGTAACTATTTCTAAGAACTAAACAATCTAAGAATACAACAATTTAAATATAAAATAATATATATATAAAAATAAGAATGAGCAGTGTGAGTGGTCAACATTGTGTAGGCACTGAATGACATCATTACATAATGATAAATAAATACAAATATTGAACTCATACAAGATTATGCATAATGTGACCAACACAACACATACACAGACATGTGTCTGCATGCATGTCATTGTGGAGGCTAACCTTATTGACATCTTTCCTTTTAGCCCCTGGAGGTTAGAGGTGAGGTCTCTCCCGATACACATGTCCATAAATCATCCGTCATGTCATCCTATATGTGATATTGGGAGCTATACTGTGTATCCACATTTTGGCCCTTGACCTACTCCCGTCCCGACAGGAAGGGCTGAAGGATGGATATAGGCTTGAGGAGGAAAGGCGAAGGTCACAGCATCTCTCAGGAATAGAGTTCACACGTCTCGTGTCCTGCGCTCGTCTTTCAGATAGAAGGAGGATTGAGTGACGGTAACTATCTCTGGCCTTCAGGGTTGGGGCGGGGGGGGGGGGGGGGGGGGGGGGGGGGGGAGGAGGAGGAGGCAAACTGCTGCAGCTGCAGTCGGACGACATTTACTTTCCATGAATGTTTTATTTAGAAACGACTGCAACGATGGCCATGACGTAGCTAATGCCACTCGGCCCGATGTGATTCAGTACGAGACAATGAACAAGGTTTGGAGAGGGTGCGCGTATGTATGTCATGACGCTTTTGAAGCAGCAGGGCGCAATATTGTCTCTTTGAGTGTATTATTGTGCAGTGGAACTCTGGGGTTAGCAGGGTTTGGAAGCACATGGCCTCTACTCCATTTTGGCCTCCTCTGTTTGAAACAAAGGTGGGGGGCTACGTCTCAGGCTGTTAACCGACAAGACAACTCCGCCAACCATTCTGGAGTCAACTGGGAATGACATGACCAGTTTTGCTACGTTGACATACACTGCAGCAACATTAAACAACCAGTATCTCCTTGTACCTGGATCTGTACTAACCCAAAATTGTGGCTTACTTTTTCATTAAGGTTTTACATTTACCTGCCTAACAGGTTTCTCTTAAACTCCAGGGCTGCTTACTGTATAGGCAGTTGAAATGTGTCAGCATGCATTATCCAAAGGATTTGCATAGCATTCACTATGATCACAGGCCTACAACAGCCAAATATTGAGAAAACTGTTTTTTATGCCGAATTAACAGTCAAAGGCAACTATATAAAGTATTTTGAGAGAATATGGACTGTAATACACTTCAAGTCCGTCTCAGGTCAAACAAGCTATTTCAGTTCAGTGTAAGTGCAGAGTGCTATGATTCAGTACATTGGTTACAGCTATGTGAGGGTTTTTTAAGTGGGTATATCTCACATGGGGGGCCCAACATTCCACTCTGTAGCAACACTGAGGAGAAGAAAGTTTTAGAACTCCTAGATTCAAAACTGCTGTTTGACTTTCTCTCTCTCTCTCTCTCTCTCTCTCTCTCTCTCTCTCTCTCTCTCTCTCTCTCTCTCTCTCTCTCTCTCTCTCTCTCTCTCTCTCTCTCTCTCTCTCTCTTTCTGCACCTTTCCTCCCCCCAGACCCCCTGCCTGCGTGGATATGAACACATCTGGGCCACGGAGAAGAGTGAAATAGGTTCAAGCCCCGAGGCGAGTGAACGAGAGGCAGACTGGCTGAAAGACTGAGGAAGAAAGGAAGCACGCCTGCGCGCACACGCCTGTGTGGATACACACGCGTGTGTCTGCATACATGTGTGCGTGTGTACACATGTGCGTTTGTGTGTATGCATACGGTATGTGTTTGTGTGTGTGTGCGCGTGTTTTTGTGTGTGTCTGCATGTGTATGAGTGTGCGTTCGTCCTGTTGTCTGGTGAGCAGTCACAGTTGCTTCAGTTGGGGGGATGGACTCAATTTGGATTCTCCAAATCTTTCTTTCTTTAAACCCTGCCAGCCCATCTCCTCTTCTGGGCTCCCTCATTTAAATATGGCCGGGGGTGACGAGTAGCTTATTCTAACATGCCCAGCCATGTGAGACGTAGGAGGGGTGATGTGAGGTGGGGTGGGGGAGTTCTGTAAGTGTGTTTGTGTACATCGGTGTGTGAGTGTGTGGGTTTGTGTGTGTGCGCGGGTGGGTCTATTGGTGTGTGGCTGTGGGTGTGGGTCTGTGGCTGTGTGTGTGTCGATGTGTGTGTGTCTGGGTCTGTGTGTTTCGCTGTGTGAGTGGCTCTGGGTGTGGGGGTTTGTTGACAGAACACATTCCCGCAGGTCCCTAGAGTTGAGGAAGGTATGCAGGGGTAGGGAGGCCATAGGACACAGGGTTTGTCCCTAAGATAAGGCTGCGGCTCGGAACACTGAATATACCTTCAGAAAACAGGAACTTTCACTTGCCAGGTTGGCTGGAGTTCTCTGATTCCAAACTGGAACAGGTCTATTTCTTGAACAGATTAGAAGGCATTTGATATTTATGTATTTCAGTATTACTCCTGTGTGTTCTCTGATGTAAAAATATGAGTGTGAAGAATATCTAGCTGAAAACCCTTTAGCATGGGTTCAAACTGCCAGTTTTAGTCATTAAAAGTTTTATGTTTGGAGCCATCGGTATGAATAGTCAATAAACGTGTAATAATGTGTCTGCTCTATGTAAAACGATCCTTTCTCTGCTCTAAGTGAAACTCGAAGCTGGATCTCAGTTAGTCTGCTGAGAAGAATCCAGTGACTGCTGAGGCCCAGAGCAGTCTTGGAGCTCCCAGTCTCATCCATCAAATAGGAACCTACCCAAATTCCCAAGACAACAGGAACTGTGGAGAAACACCCTCAATTATTTAGTTCATAAAAACAGCACTATATATATAAGCTTTATTACAGGCTCTAGACCCAATAGCAAGACATACACCATAAAGAAGAAAGCAGATACATAAACACATACCAACATACTCTTATTCATGAGAGTCTTAAAAGGCACCCATAACAATGTTTCCACAGATATGATTGATATCTGACCGACTGGGACTTGTGAGCATCATTATGATACAGTTTTGTGACTCATCAAGTCGAGACATAAACTTAAACATCAGGTTCCTCAATAGAGCCTGTAAAGTGCTTAACCCTGAGTCACAAAAGAGCTTACTAGCACTGCTACACCTGGGCTTTTTCAGCAGTATCCTCAGACAGTCATTGTATGCTACCTGAAGTTTGCGCAGGGTTTCCTTTTTGTAGCTGCCCCATAACGGGGCTGCATACATGGGGGTGCAATAAGCACGAAACAAGCTCACCTTCACATCATCAGAACAGCAGTGGAATTTCCTGACTAACATGTTTGCTTGGACATACAACATGTCAGCATCATCTTCCATCTTGTCAGTGATGATGTGCCCAAGATATTTCGTACAGTTAGACACACAGAGGGATTACCCTGACAGGTAAAACATTGGAAAGTGTAGCTTCTGATCTTCCTTGGTCCTACATATCAATACAACAATATATAAAAACAGCACTATATAAAAACAGCACTATCTAAAAACACCACTATGGTATGACCGATCCAGGTGAGATCTGATGCAGGTCAGGGCAAAGTTCTCCTTGGAAAAGAACACTTGAACCCAAGATTGGCTAAAACATTGACCAGCCATGAAGTACATACCACTAAGATTGACCAGCTTATGTGACCCAAGGCTATTGTGTTTTTGTTTGAGGACGCGTAGGTACATGCAACTCTACCAGGTAGACCACCAGAAATCAATGGCGCACCATAGCTGAATTGTGGTGTTGATGTGGCAACTTTGGATTTTAAAAATGGGGGTCCGATGGCTGAGCGGTTAGGGAGTCGGGCTATTAATCAGAAGGTTGCTGGTTCGATTCCCGGCCGTGCAAAATTACGTTGTGTCCTTGGGCAAGGCACTTCACCTTACTTGCCTCGGGAGAATGTCCCTGTACTTACTGTAAGTCGCTCTGGATAAGAGCGTCTGCTAAATGACTAAATGTAAATGTAAAAAGTGTCTGCTAAATGAAAAAGTACATGAATTACCATCCCTAGATTTATAAATACTAACTCTTGCTCAGCCCCCGCCCCCATCCAAAACAAACACACACACAGACAAACAAACACACACACAGCTCTGACTCCACACACACATAAGGGACGTGTGTTTGCCTGTCAAACAGAAATTGATAGAGCTGATCACACTTGCTTGGGCTGACAGCCTTTTGTTTGCAGGAAGGTAGACATAAGGAGAGCGTGTGTCAGGAATGTTGAATATTAATGATTACTCATCTTTGGAAACGGAAGACCATAGACAAAGACAGCAAACATGTTTTACCACACAAACATAATAATCCCATATGATGTGATGAAACCTTTAGGGTATTTGTCACCGGGATGTTGCAAGCTGTGGCTCACACACAGCGAGCATGTGAACACACACACACACATGATATATTTAAATTCACACTAACTTACACAGAGCTATCTATTTGCAGTGTACAGTTACCCAGCTGCCCTTGTCAGTAATGTATGTGAGCAACATGTAGCAAGTGTGTGTGTGTCTGTGTGTGTGGTGGTGGTGGGGGGGTTGGGGGTTCCTAGATTGGGATGGTGGAGGAAGTCTCTAGATTGCAATGAGCACATTTTCCCTTTCCCTTTCCGGCTGTTATGCAACTGGAAAAAAAAACACATACACACACATACACACAACACACACGCAGCACCCTGTTGTGTTCTGCTACAGTTCTGCTACCAGCACATGCGTTAGGCTCCTAAAGATGGGGGAGGGGCAGGCTACACAGCCATGAGAGACATGGAAATGAGAGAAGTGGTAGTGTGGGAGGGGCAGGTTTTTTCGTAACGGTGCCCATGTTATGTAGTGGCTGTGTGAACGTGCATGTGTGTTTGTGTGGTGACATGGGCTTGGGGTCTTTGTCAATTGTGTTGGTGTCATATGCAGGACACTGGATTTTGGACTCAATGGAGGGCAAGATCACTCTGCCCCCCCCCCCCCTTCCTCTCTCTGTCTTTCTATAAGCGCTGTCGTTTTAAACGGCCTGTTACCGCATTTGTACATGAAGTACTGAGGCTGGGACAGATAACATGAGGGTAATGGTTAATCAGGAAGACGATAACATACCACCTGTGTGTAGTCCTACATATATGTGTAGCTGCGCGCACGCATCCCCCTCGTCAAATGTATACGTGGCTCTGGGAGTTTGGATATGCCGGAGCACGTGGTTCTAAACATGTAGTTTGAATGTAGGGCAGGTAAGGTTTGCCTATTCAAGAGAAAATCAAGTTTTTCCACTATGTGTGCCACAGTTTGGGTTCCTGTGCCTGTAGCTGCATTAAGTTGAAACACACACACTCAATTCTCCCCTGGTTGTGATTTCCCTCGAGACTGTGCAAACGCGACGTGAGGCCCATATGAATGTGACAAATGCAAGCAGATACACCACATTTCAAGATTGCAAGTGCGTATTACCCCGACATAATAAGAACGCATCCCAGTTTATTATAGTTTATTAACTTTCGGTTACTAACGTCCGAATGGCTTCTAATACACACAAGCTCGAATGATGGGTGAAGCGGGCATACTCAACTAGCAAATTTGCATTGGCGGTTAAGATGCATACAGTGTGTAATTAGGTTAAGTAGGCTAGTTCTATATAATGAGCGTGTCAACAGAAGACGTGGGTATAGAGCCAACAGCTCTCAACTAACCGCGTGAAAAAACTTTTTTTTATTGCGTGACTCTTCTACACCGAGCTTGTAGAAGAGAAAGGTACACAGCATATAATCGTGTAGCTACTGTAGGCCAAGTTCTACAGCGAAGCAAAGATCCAAACAAAGACTAAGTTGAAACGCCTCCCCACAGCCATCCTGCCTTGTAGCTACAAGCTTCCATTTAAGCCCCCTGAATACTAACGGAAGCCCATCGAAGATTTGTGGGACAGTGTTGATGCCCGAGTTATTAACGACTACATACTCCTAGACATTTTAAGCACATGTACGGTAATATTATATACACATAAAATCACTTCCAGATTACAGTTGGTTTTGGAAAAACGGAGCGCGCAGGTATGAAGACACGTGCGCGATTATGTTTCATCTCGGGTTGTGTGTGATGTTGTGACTCCAAATTACAGAAAGCTATTTTTAGTGCGCGTGGTTATGAAATCAGTGCAATCCAAAGATACCCCACTTTCACGTGCCATAAATCGGTAAAGGGTATTTGCGGCACAAAAACACAACTTTCACTTAAAAACACGCACTAGTCGTTATACCCTTCAAGTATAAGGACTTCTCATACAGGCTGTTATTTGAAACGACACATTCAATTCAATCAAACTGGATCTAAAAGGGGGCGTGGTAGAGTTGTTGATGTAGGCGCGCCTCTTCGGTACCAATTTGATGATGTTACGTAACCCAGTAGGCTATAGAGGTAGTGGACCTACTTGATGCTAATCAACAAGGGGGTGCACACACCCCTCTTTCGTCCACGCCCCCTCCCAATGCTTCTGCCCGATAGGTCTATGGAGTCGTGAAAAAAAATTACAGAAGGCTTTAAAAAGATCCACATTGTCCCTCCGTCGAGTAACATCTGGTCAAAAGACCGGGGTTCATTTACTGCTGCCGCTACGTCCTCCACTGAGCCTTCCTCCCTTCTCCGTCTGCCGGGGAGAACTGAGATATAGGTTCTTTTTTTCGTGTTCCATAAACCACACACGCGAAAATGCCTAGCAAGAGGAAGAAGAATAAGCGCCGCATGAGGAGGGTGGTAAGTGCGCACCTGCCTATTGTCATCTTCACGTTAGAAATCTCCGCGCTTGCCATCTCCGATGTGTTCCCTTTTAGAACGAGAATGCGAGACCCACTGGCGCTCCGTGCAACTTACGTGCTGAGAATTTAGGGATGCAGATAAATAACGAAGCGTCTGTGCGCGTGTCAGCAAAGCAGTCGACTCTTCGACCTCGAGCTGGTTTGTTTTTCAGACTCCAAATTCCTCCAACCTCAGTTCCACATTTGCACCTTAAGTTTCGCTAATCAAAGCATTTTGGATACAATCCCAACGTATTCTAAACAGTTTTTCATGGTTATCATGTGTGTATTCATCAACAGCGTAAACATGGGGTATTACTCTATTTATCCTTAAGTTTGGATGCACGCTCTCTGAGCTGTGCGCTTCTCCGGTCATACCGTCCTCTCTCTCCGTACATTTATTACAAAAACATTCAGTAGTCCGTGTTTGTGAAAGGCTGCGCGTAAAGTGCTTTTTGTTGGACTAATAACCCAATGATTCAAATCTCTAAAATCAGTTTGGTGTTATTGATTCTTGTTATAATCACGCGGACGTGTCCTTTAGCAATATCTAGTTCGTTAGAACAATATAGTGTAATGCAGAAAAGTGTATTGTGAATTATGTGACATCAATGTTTTTTTGTGTGTTTTTTTTATTTAATTAAGTGCTCGAAGTGTATTCGCGGCACAAGGGACTTTTTGTACAGCTCGGTATGATTTGGAGTGCGCACGTTTCAAAAAGAGTCTATTATCGTTTCATTCGAACAACATGTACTCTTGCGCATGTGCCCCCCAGCCCCCCTCCCTAGCCCGCCACGCCCCCCCCCCCATCCTCCCCCCCCCCACCCCAGGGGTGCAGAGTGGGTGTGGCCAGAGGAGTAACATGCAGTTCCTAGTTTCCAGAGGGCAGAGGTCAACCCCGGGTGGGACCCTGTGCCACCCTCTCTCTATGCGCCCCCCCGGCCCCAACCAGGATGGTAGATGGTCTCTCCACTGTGCCTCTATTGTCCTCCTCGCCACAATCAGTGTGTTATTCCGCCCTCTCACTTAGATTTTCACGTGTGCCATGTGCCATGCTCCATGCTCACAGCTGCCTTGGTCTGCACAGAGCTCCTGCTGCTACGTGTGGCATCGGAGCATTTCTCAGTATGGTGTCGAGGGCCCTCCCCAGTCCCCTTCCAGTGTGGTCACTAGTCCGAGCCTGTATTTGGTAGTGCCTCTACAGGAATGGCTTTTCCATTGGTGAGTCCCAGTTCCATTGAGTCCCAGTTCCGGGTCTGGTCTGTCTCTCTCCTAAAGGCCTGTCACGCAGCTCCCCCCCGCCCCCCCCCCCCCCCCCCCCCTTCAGAAGGAATTCCTTCCAAATGTGCCAGGTCCCCGTCTCCAGTCTAATCGCACGTCGCATGTTTGACATATCTGCCCTCTGAGCTGAGAGGAGGGGAACCCGCCTGCCACTTTCATCACCTAACACTTCTTCGCATCAGTGCACCTCCCTGGCACCCTCACAGAGTAGTCGGACCGGTTTTGTTTTTGAAGAAAGTCTTCTTGACGGGTGACATCAAAACCAAACGCCCGAGTTACGTCCGGCTCACCGGTTGGTTACTGGGCCGAAGGGATGAGGGGTGTGGTGGTTTGAATGCCAGCAGCATGGTGGAGAGATTGGCTCTCCGATCACATTCGCACCCGAGTTAAACAGCTAGCGGAGCTCCCTCGCCTGCCCTACTGCCCCCCGCTCAGGCCTAATGAAGCATTCGGGTGTGATTATAACCTGATTATAACCTGATTATAACCTGATTATGATGCGATTAGGCCGCTGTCTGGCCCACGGGGGGTTGGCCCCATCCGGACCAGACCAGCCTTGCTGACTCGCTGAATTCTCTTCCCCGCTTCAGTAGACCCGTCAGAATCGTTTGACCTCAGCCAATCCCCAGCCATTATCTAACCTGTCCCCCCCCCCCCCCCCCCCTCCCTCCCTCCCTCCCTGCTCGCAAACGTTTCCAAACTTCCCTCGTTACGCCTAAAGGGGTTTTAGTCCACAGAGTGAAAAAACATGTTGGGCCTAGTGCTAGCTGCATGTTGGTGCCTAAATGTGGCTTCCCAAGGATTTAATCGAATACAATGCCTCTACGGCCCTGTTTACTCCTCCCTCGCCCCCAACCTCAGGAGGAATTCAATAACAAACTGCCCTCAGGGAGTGGGGATGCCCTCGGTAACCTCTGTCCTGACGGCGTTTCGGTTCACGACGTGCCCTTGTGAGGTTCAGGCGTTTGCAAGCGTTCTGAATCCGTCTTGTGTGTGTTTCCACAGCAGGCCCAGAGGAGAGTACTGGAGGAGCAGTATGCCGTGACCAGTAAGGGAACGCCGGGCATCGCAGCGGTCAAAGCACCCCCTGGATCGCTGCCCAAAGCGGCCGCCAAGAAAGCAGTCCCCAAGGCTGCCCCCAAGGCTGCCCCCAAGGCTGCCCCCAAGGCTGCCCCCAAGGCTGCCCCCAAGGCGGTGCCTAAAGCAGTTCCCAAGGCTGTCCCCAAGGTTCCTGAAGCTGTCCCCATCGCTGTCCCTATAGTCGAGGTCCCCGTTGTGGCACCGGAACCAGTCAAGATTGCGGCACCGGTCGAGGTTGTGGCACCAGTTGAGGTACCAGAACCAGCCCCAGTTGAAGTACCTGAACCAGCACCAGTTGAGGTGCCAGAACCATCCCCAGTCGAAGTACCAGAACCAGCCCCAGTTGAGGTTCCAGAAGTCCCAGTCGAGGTTCCAGAAGCTCCAGTTGAGGTTCCAGCGCCCGAGCCTGAGGTGGTTGAGGCCGAAGTAGTCGAGGCCGAGGTGGTCGAGGCCGAGGTGGTTGCCCCAGCAGAAGCCCTTGTGGAGAGTCTGCCTCCAACAGAAATATCTGCTGCAGTGCAGGAGGCCGAACCCGTCATTCCAGAAGCAGAACCAGAGGTAAGGCTGCTTCTCTCTTTAAGGATTTCTTAACGTCAGCTAGCCCAGGGAGGTTTAGGGGTATGGGGTTTGGCTGTGTGTTCCGATGCGCACGTGGTTAAAAAATCATGAAGGCCATGTGCTTGGGGAAACAGGGTGTTTTGTGCCGTGAAAATGGTTTCCTCGGTTCGTCTTCCTGCCTGTAAGATGGAGTGATGTCCCTGTGGGTTGGGGGGAGGAGTGGAGCGGCAGGAGAGGCAAGAGAGAAGGAGAGGGGAGGGGGCTAGAAGAGAACAACGTGTTCCTTTTACCAGGAACTATAGATGACTGGTGGTGGGCGGGGCCTGCTCTTCAGCCCCTATACATTACCGGGTACTGGAGCATAGCTGTCTGTAAACTAGCCACCAACTGGTTTCAGACCATGTGGAGGATTCTTTGTACTTCACTGGAAGCTCTATCAACGCTCAAAGGTGTTGTTCTTGATGCGCTTGCACCAGTGGCCTGTTTCATCTTTCCCAGGGTTGTTAGTGTGGTGTTGGTAGCACGGAGGATAGAGCTCAGTGGTTAGAGCAGTCTTGACTGCAGATCAAGAGGTTGTAGGTTCAAAGCCCCTCCACTTGTGCTGGAATATGCTTTGGATAAAAGCACCAAATGAATATGTTGTCGGAGATGCATGATGGGAGGTTTAGCAGCTGCTCTGTGGATCTAGTACACAATGTCCTATTTGGGATCCACTTGACTGTGTGTGTGTGTGTTTGTATACCTTATTTGGTGGTTCTGCAATGACCACGTATGGGCTGCCAGCATGTGCTCGCATACATGTGAGCGTGTGAGCAGGGAGGAGTCACAAACATACAGTTACATGTGGTTGATATGTCTCCTCCCCCCCCCCCCTCCCCCCCCCCACTCCTTCCTTTCCAAGTCGCCAGCACAGCATCCTATATGAGAAGGCCCAGTCTAATGCTCTGGCCCTTGGATCCACGCCCCCCTCCACCTCCCCGAGCCCCCCCGCCCCACTTAGCCCCCCCCCCCCCCCGCCCTCCCCTCCTCCCTCCCCTCCCACATCCCCGCAGCTCTCCCCAGCTCTAGGGTTTCTGCTCCTTCTGCCTGCACGCCAGACACGGCCCAGCACCGCACATGCTATCCATAGTGCTCCTTGACCGAAGCAGGAGAAGGAATTTTTTCCCCCCATACCGGACAGTTGGACTGTTGGGTTAGTTGAGCGACCTGTCGCTTCTTAGGTAAACATTGGGAGGCGTTCACACCCACAGTGCACACACTCGGCCCCGGTGCCTCACACACCCAGTGGGGACTTGAAGAGGGAGGTTTGCCCCGTCGGCGCTCTCCTCGCTGGTTAGTCTTCTTCGCGGCTCGTGGCTCTCGCGTGTGCCCGTTCGGAGCGTGCCACAATGGGGCTCATTTTCAGCTGGCTGAGGGGGCAGAGAGACGAGCCCCCGCTCCTGGATGTCACCGTGGAAACACAGGTGAGCACCTCCCCCCCCCCCCCCCCATGATGATAGATCGGGGGTGGGGGGGGGGGGGGGGCGTGGTCTTCTTTCTGAGAGAAGAGGGGGGGGCTCCGGAGGCTTCTGAACATTTTGTACCAGCTTGCTCAGAGCTCCTATATACCGCCTCCCCCTCCCTCCGTCCCTTCTCCCTCCCCCCTCTCCCTTCCTTCCCTCCATCTCGTCTCTCCTGTGTGTTTGCTAATGGGGGCCCCTTTCACACGTGCACCTCTGCCTGGCGCGTGCACGCCTGGGGGAGGGGCCGACTATAGAGCAACATGTGTGTGTGTGTGTGTGTGCCTTGTCGTCATAGGCCGATGCCACATAGGTAGGAGGGACCAGAAATGCATAGCTTGAAATGGAGTTTGGAGGTAGGGGGTGGGGGAGGGAGGGAGGGGGTGTCTGCCCAAGCTAATTCAGTCGGTCCAAACCCATGTAGAAATGTGCAGCTGTGTTTTTTTGGAGCCGTGTAAACAATGTGTAGGGTTTCTAGTGGAGAGATTGGAGTCCATGTTGGCCATAGAAACATCTAGAGGCTTCGCAACAAAGAAACCCGAGGCTGCGGCTAGGGGGCGGACTGATTTATCACCTAGTGGCTCAGCTCTTGAGACCCTCGAGCCCCCCCCCCCCCCACATCCCCCCATGAGACTTGAAAACCCAGATAGACCAGGGCTTTGTTATTACAGAGGTGGGCGGGGGGGGCCTGCTCTCATTCCTTCTCCCACACACGCCACATGCGAAAGCGTTTCCATCCTCCTGTATGTGCTTTGAGACCAGCGAACGACATGTCAGCCGTGCTGTTGACATCGTTCTGTTCGACATCAACTACGGTTGTCTTCTTCTCTCTTGGAGGCTCCTCTTAGCTTTGTCTGCGTGTTTTTTTTGTTGTTGACTTCCCTTCTCTGGTCAAGGAAATGTGATGCATTCTCTAAAAGCCCCCCCCCCCCCCCCCCCCCCCCCCCCTCCACGAGCTAATGTGTTCCTTGAAAAGAAACAGGAAACCCTCAGTTGTTTGAGTGATATGATGGTTACAGTGTTGGACATTGTGTACTTCAAAGGGTTAAAGTGGAGTCTGGCCAGCAGGGGGCTGTACTCTGATCAGTTCTGTACATTTTGTTCCTATGTGTGTTAATGGCACCTAGAAGACAGACGCTGCCATCAGATCAGTTTGGTACACGGTGTTCTCTGAGCGACATGGACGGACGGACTGACTGACGGGAGGGAGCTGTGTGTGTGTTGGTGCGTGTGGTTGTGTGTATCTGTGTGTGGAAGTTTATATGTGTGTGTGTGTATTGAGCTGCCAGTTACAGAGAGTGTTGAAAGCTCTCAGCTCACGGTCCTCCCTCCTCCCTCCCTCCCTCTCCTCCATGTTGGCCATACATTTACCAAGCAGCTTTATGTGAATGTTTGCCCATTGGCTTTGTTTAAAGATCATTGAAAGTGCGGTCTCAAACACCATTCTCTTTTGCTGACAGGGAGCGTTTGACAAATGTGTTTTCAGGTTTCTTTTAAATGTTTTTTTTTATTTATTTTTTTACAAAAGAGAAGCTCTTACATTTGTGGTTGTGGGAGTCATCTGCAGTGTTTGAACATGAGGTGTGTGTGTTAGGAAACTAAACACTCCTATTTCCAGAGCTGTGCTGATGGACGCTCTGCATTCTTTAGCTGTTGGATAACAGGCTCTGTCGGTCTAAGTGATGTCTCAAATCAGACCGCAGCCTCGCTCAAGAGTTCTTTCCCTACCTTGGCTGCTACCATGAATAGTCAATTATTTACACTTTCTGCACAAATGTAATATTGATGCCCTGGAGTCTACCAGGCTGTCAGTAGCGCTCATTACGGCTGGCGGTACAGCCTGAAAGCGGACACAAAGCTGGGTGCCTAGTGAGCACTTAGCTGGTGCCAACCTGGGGGTGACCACTGGGGCAGAAAGCAGGGCTGTGTGTCTCTGAGGGGGGACACACGAGGGCTACGACAACATGGCTGCCACCACTGGTCTTTACCGTCCTCAACCCTCCATCTTGAGCTGAGAGCCTGTGCGGACCATTGTTCTGCTCCGGCGTGGAGAGCGAGGAGGGGAGAGAGGGAGAGAGAGGGAGAGAGAGAGGGAGGGAGAGAGTGGGAGAGAGAGGGAGAGGGAGGGGGCGTGGCAGCTAGCCCTCCACCATTATGTAATTGGCTGTAGCGTTACTACCCGTTGTGTAACCCTTCCCCCTTCCTTTTCTCTTCCCAGAGGCTTTTCGTAAAGCCAGCTCTCTATGAGGTGTCTGGACCTCTTGTGTTGGTTCAAGAGAAGGGCTGCAATCTTTAGGTTTTTTTCCTTGGCCGCGTTTCCCTTTAGTGCTAAACAAGGCTATGGCACCCCACCATTTCACGGTTGTCAGAGCTAAACTGGACAGTAATGGCACATTCCAGACGGAAGGGTTTTCCACAAGTCCTATATCTTAACTGCTATTGGGAGATGTAATGTAAATGTTCCCCGTGTGGAATCGAGTGCCACGTCAGAGATTCCTACAGCACGACTCTTTGCCTCTTTATTTATGTTTATGAAACATACATAAATGGATGAATATAAAAGTGGATTGCTTATCTCACCTTGACCAAATTCCTCTCTGCTTTTCCAGGCTACACTCCTCCCTGAGGCCCACTTGTCAGCCCCTGCCGAGTTTGAGGTAAACCCTTTCACCCCCCCCCCCCCCCCCCCCACACACACACACACACACCCCACCCCACCCCCTCCTCTGGTGAAGCTTGAACATAGGACATGTTTGTACATACCAACCCAGTGGCTTTTTTTCCCTCTGAGTGAAACTCTAGACTTCTTGTGCAACGGAGGTGTTTAAGTAACAAATAACCTCTTCCTTCTGCTTCGAAATGAGCTTTTCAGACTTCTTCAACATAAAAAGTTTCCCAGAATTGTTTTATTATTATTTTTTACACATATTTCTTGAGGGCCTTTAACCAGCTGTGGAAATAGGGTTCAATATATCGTCGTTCCCCACCTCGCCACCCGTTAATCAAAGCAACAGTATGGAGTCACTGATTAACACCCCCCCTCCCCCCCCCCCCCCCCATACACACACCCCTAAGGCTCAGTTCAAAACATAAAGGTATAAGAACTCCAGACTAGCCTTCTGTGCATGACTGTGGATCCAAAACACTCCTGGATCTTGATTTGTGTTTTTTGGTTGAATCTTTCGAAAGGAAAGTCTTCCTGTTTCCTGTTAGCGCTAGTGTACATTGTACACGGCACGTTTTGGTGTGTTTGTGTATTTGGGGATTGTGATCATTCTTCACAGCTCTTCACTCTTCACTTTTTCTCCAGGTCCAGGTGGAAGACTCCATAGCCATCGTCACCGATTTCCCTGAGGTGATATCTCTGCCCCTGCTTTCTGCTATGTCATTGTGCCAGTGGCATAACATAGAACCCATTCCATACAGTCCACTGTCTAATGTCTATGTGTGAGGATCTCCCGCATGAGTAGGAATGTAGCCTAGCTTGATTGGTAGAACGTCATAGGCGATTAGTTTCGTCTGTGGGTGAACTAGAGATGTCGCTCTCTGTGTTGTGTACCAGTTGCATGCTGTGTCGACTTGACTGTGTTCCATCGCTCGTTCAGACGCATGTCATCTCAGAGGTGGCGCTCCTGTCGGAAGTCCCTGCTGAGGCAGAGGCCGCCGTTGAGGCAGAAGCGGAGCCTCTGGTTCAGACTGAGCCCCTGGCTGAGGCAAGAGAAAAGGCAGTCGTCGAGGCAGCAGCGGAGCCCATCGTGGAAGTTGAGGCAGAGCCCATCGTGGAAGTTGAGGCAGAGCCCATCGTTGAAGTTGAGGCAGAGCCCATCGTGGAAGTTGAGGCAGAGCCCATCGTGGAAGTTGAGGCAGAGCCCATCGTGGAAGTTGAGGCAGAGCCCATCGTCGAAGTTGAGGCAGAGCCCATCCCCGAGGCTGAGGTTGTCGCCGAGGCAGTCGTAGAGGCAGCAGCTGAGCCCATCATTGAGGCCGAGGCCATCATAGAAGCTGAGGCGGCCCCCGTCGTTGAGGCCGAGGTCACAGCGGAGGAGACGCTCGTGGAGGCCGCGGTGGTCGAGGCCGTGGCTGTCGAGGCCGAGGTGACTGTTGCCGTGGAGACGGAGGCTGAAGCTGAGAGCCCAGTGGTCTCTGAAGTCGCAGAGGTGCTCCAGCCCCAGCCGCTGCCCTTCCTCCTCCTCCTCTTCTTTGCTGTTTCGCACTCCTGCTATGAAGATTATATACCTTTAGCCACGCTCTCACACTCTTGCTAAGAAGAATCTATAACTTTACCCACGCTCTCACACTCTTGCTAAGAAGAATCTATAACTTTACCCACGCTCTCACACTCTTGCTAAGAAGAATCTATAACTTTACCCACGCTCTCACACTCTTGCTAAGAAGAATCTATAACTTTAGCCACTTGTTTTGTTTGGGGTGTCTTGTCACTGTGTGTCTGCATGTAATAATAGTAGTGGAGTGCATTTAGTTTCCCCTCACCTTTCATTTTTCACCACTTGATTCATTTTTCACCCCTCAAATGATGTCTGAGGATTTAAAATTGCTTAATAAAGTTTGTACATGTGTGAAAATCATCTCGCTGAGAATTGTGGACAGGTTATAACGGCTTTCACCTCCTCACAGGACGTACCTGCGCTGGCAGAAGCGCCAGAGGAAGTTCCAGTGGTAAGATCTCGTTCCTCATTACACAAGACTTGTACACTGTGCTGTCTGTTATCATATCTCGTCTGCAAATGAGTGCTACTTATAGATTTAGTCAGACTATGTGCTAAGTAGAAACCTAAAAGATGGATATGTTTATTTAGTGTTAGACACTTTTATATAATTCATCAAATAGAGGATTTGAACCTGTGACCCCTGGACCTGTAGTTGCATGCTCCACCACTGTCAATAACCCTCCCCTAAATTACAATTTATATGACTAAGTATTATATGACTATGAGAAAGAAATAAAGGATGATCGAGATTAGGAATGACTGATCTCCTTGCACGTCTGAACCAAACTTCTCCGGAACCTTCCCCCCAGGTGGCTGCAGTCATCTCAGAGGTGGAGGCCGAGCCGGTGGAAGTCCCCGTAGCTGAGCCTGCCCCCGTGGAGGTGAGACTCCACCCATCTCCTCCTTCACACGGAGGAAAAGCAGTGTAGAGACGTGCGGGGTTAGAAAACAAAGTCTCCCGTACGTGCGTCACCTAACCGCTCTCTCTCCTCTCCTCGCCAGGTCGTGGAAGTGGCCGTCGCCGACTGTGTGGCCGACGACTTCGTCATCACAGACTCCGCCCCCGTAGTAGAGGCGGCCATGGCTGAGCCTGAGCTTGCCGTCGTGGAGGAACAGGTGAGACGGGTGTCCCCTCCCTCAAAAACACATCTTTTTTTGTTTTATCTTTGTTTGTTTTTTGACCCAGTTCTGTGTCTCCAACACGCAAACCAGAACCTTATGGGTCAACATGCAGCCAGGACAGTGTCTTTGCTCAGCTCTGAACCTCTCTCTCTTCTTCTCTCTCTTCTTCTCTCTGTCTTGTTATAGGTGCCCGCAGTCTCAGCTGACGCTCTCGACGCCCTATCAGAATCTCTGAATGACATCACACCCGCCCCTGAACCCGTTCCTATCTTGGCCCATGAGGTCATTGAGGTGAGTCGCTGACTCGGTTCGCCCCCTAAGCACATAGGGGAGGAGAGGACCAGGGTGTTGTAGATCCACCCCCCCCCCCCCACACACACACACGTGTAACTGGTTATTTGGTTGGTGTCAGGAGGCAGTGTGTGAGGAGGAACGGTTGACCAAGATGGGGGAGAGAGACGACAGTTTACCGCCTGTGTTCCAGCCCTCTGACGAGGCCCTACTGGTCAGCAAAACATATATATGAACAACTCTCAATCACTCCCCCCGAACTAAACGTTCTCCGCTCTCATGACCTCTTCACAATCCTCTCAGCTGTCCACTGGACGCAAATGGTGCCCAGTCCTGACTGACTGGAAAGCTGTTTCTATGGTTACTCCACCTCACAGTGTCTAAGTGTCACCTGCATCCGGAGACCTACCCCCCCCCCCCCCCACCCCTCCGGTTCCTACTTTTCATTAATTCGGTCATTTTCAATTCCCTTTTTAGCTGTGCAGAACTAATGCATGACTCTGCCAATGGGCGTTCTCTCTTAGTCATACTTCCCCCACGTGAAAAAATCTCCTCACGCCTCAAATGATTGCGGGCGTCCTTCGTCCCTTTCCTCCCTCTCCGTTTCCCTCCTTCCATCTCTCCCGGGGTTGGTCGCTTCTCCCCTTTGTTCTCCTTCCGATGGCGCTCGGCCCGCCGTCCGAGCGGCATGGGACTCCTAGCGCCGCGCTTCTAGCCGACCGTGAGGTTCGACCGCGCTGACTGAAATCTCTTCTCCCTTTTTTCAGGCTAAAGAGGAAGTGGAAGCCCAGCTGGAGGTGGAGGTCCAGAAGGTAAGGTCCATTTGTGTTTGTTGGGAGTCTGGCCAATCCGAAGTCAGTACTGCATTTCCTTCCCTCCGTTGGGATATCTCCAACGTCCTGTGGGTGCTTGCAAACGAGTAGCGGGTGTAGTCGCGTCAGTCACTTCTCTTCATTTCACCACGTTTGTCCTCCAGGACGCCATCGACGAGAAGACCGCCCTGGAGGCCCTATCGGGAGACTTCTCTGCCCCCCCTCAGCCAATCATCTCTGAGCTCCAGTGTCACACGCTGACCTTAGTGGATCCTGTTCCAATCCCCTCTATGGTGAGGCTCTTACACCCCCCCCCACTGATTAACTGAGATCTTTATTTGATTCATCTAGCGCACACTTTGATCCCAAGTGGCTTACAAATAGTGTAAATAGTGCAGTGTCAAACAACATGGATACCCCTTCACACCTCACACAACGGGAGTCTCTTTCCAATTGTTGTTTTTGGATCCATGTTGAACCATGTTTAACTCAAAGGCACAGACCTCACACCTGCACAGTTGTGGAAACTAGACCCTGTCCTTTCCATAAACGCCCTAACTGTCTTTTTCCTGCAGGAGGTGGCCGAGGGTGCTCTGAACGGCCACGTCACAGCAGAGGTGGTCATCGAGGGCTAGGTTGCGAGGTAAGCTACCCCTATCTGTGAACGGGGCCACTGGCAGACCGTTGAACAGCCTTTGAATTGTGTACCTGAGGTGGAGGATGGCAGCGGGGTAGAAGGAAGATTGATACCCTGTTTCTGTGTCACAAGAGACTTTGTTTGTGGTGTTCAACTCTAACCAGGATCCCTCTGTCTCTTGCAGGGGTCTTCAGTCAGTACAAAACTGACCCGCGCCTAACAGGAAACAAACAAAAACTTCCTTTTTTCCAATTTATTTTTTATTTTAATTTTTTAGGGATTAAAAGGGACCGCTGGGAAACTGAATGGACATCAACACTCAAAAGTGCCTTTCCCACTTGGGTTCTCGCCGAAATAAATCACAACAAACATGTTCCTGATGCTACGTGGAGGCAGAGGATAGACAGTATTGGATGACAAATTATGGCTTATTTCATAGATTTTTCTCTATCCCAGAGGGATGAATTTGCATCGGATGTAAATTGCATACGTTGTGTATAAATACCGTAGAATTCATGAATGTGGCGATAGTCTGTATCTTTTGGACCATGTTTGTAAGGGTGGGAGGGAGGGACATTTCATTGTGTTTGATATTTGAATCCAATTTTTTCTAGTTGTTCTCCCATCCTAGAAGGGGCATGATGAGAGATCGGGCCATGCCCCCCCCCCCAACCCCCTTTTCCCTAATGTGGTGCCGTTTTTTTTTAAAGGGATAGTCCGTAACAGCCAACTCTCCTTTAAGGTTCAGTGTACCCAGTCCCGTTGAGCGTCTGGCCAGGTGGTAGTGTGACACCTCGATCTCGGGCAATCACAGGCTCAGCTAGCGCGCAACGTTCGACAGACGCGGGTCAAACGTGCCCTTGTGGAGGAGGAGGGGGGAGCCGTGTAGAAAGTCCTGTTTTAGTTCCCTTTTTTTTTTTGTTTTTTCTCGCTCTTTTCTAATTGTTTTGTATAGACCATACCATGTGGTACAATGCGGTTTATGCGCTCACGGTCCGTGCTCGGGTGAGAGACGGCTCTAGGAGCTGAACAAGCGGAGATGGTTTGACTTTTGAATAAAGATGTCACTGACCGTGACTCATGAACCATGTTGTCCTGTCATGACTGGTCTCAACGAACCCCAGCTGTCTCGTGTTCTTCAGCTGAGGCACAGAGCCTTCCGCCTACCGCATAAACCCCCCCTTTCCTGACAAAACTGTGAACTTCTAGTCCTTGATTGTCTGCTACGCTTACCATATGCATTTTTTTGTATGTCACTTTTGAATAAAAACCTCTGCTAAATCGAAAGAAAACCTGACAATCCTATGAATAGGTACAATTGTCTCATCACTGGTGCCAGGTTAATCTAAATGTAGTGCAATGAAATGACATTTGAGTAAAAAAAACAAACATTGGTTACGACACATAAAATACCAACACAATACTTCAGGTTGTATCACTTCCATTTTATTGCATAGATATAAACAGCAGGAAGCTGACAGCACAGTCCAGGGAGATCCCATGTGATGCACATGAAGGCATACTATTGGTATTGTGTGCATACGAGTAGAAGACATAAACGGAAATGTTTTTGTTAGAAAGAAGGTCGCCGATCCTCTCTCAATGATCAGAGACAACGTGGCGGTCAGGCCATGATCAGCACGGTCACACAAGGCACATTTGAGGAAGCAGAAAGCACTTAACGGTGAAGGGGGTGACAGACAAGTCAATCAGTACTCATTATCAGTCAGTATGACTCCACAACACCCCTAGCAAGCCTCCCATAACATCAGGAACAGAACAGGGTTATGATCTGTCACGGGGATGGGTATAGCTCAGTGGACGAGCGTGTGACTGCAGACCAAGAAGTTGCCGGTTCAAATCCCCCGGATGCTGTAGGTCACTTTAGATAGCACCGTCTGCAGAATCAATATATTACAAGAGGCAGCAGAGCTTTTACAAAATCTGCCAGACCTACAGATTCATAGGTTGATGCTCACTTAACAGCAAGAATTCTTAGAAAGCACAACTTTGAGCAGACAAAGAAGTGAAAAGAAGTATTCCATCGGTCCCCTTAAAAAATAAACACACCCCATAGCTGCTAGTCAGGGCTCTCTCTCTCTTTCTCTCTCTCTCTCCAACCAATACTTCTACAGAAAGCATGGTCGAGCACACCTACACTACATAAGGACACTTCATCAATAATATATTACTTTGATTAGGCATTCCCAACCTTGTTACAATTCTTAACAGAGACCCATGCTCAGGTGATAAAATAGGATTTATTTGGAATGTACGCCCCCCCCCCCCACCCCTTTAGTTATTCATCACCGCCCCAATGGAGGTTGTTGTTGATGTCATGCGGCGCTGGGTCCTGCGTCTCAGTCAGAGTCTTCGTCGTCCAGGTACTCCTCCGCGTTGCTGTACGTCCGTGTGATGTCTGGAACCAGACAGACAGATGGTTAAATGGGGGAAGACACCGCTGGCAGAGAGCCGTGACCTCTTTACACAGGAACGCGACGCCTGAACTGTCTCCACCGAGTATCAACTTGGGGGTCGGATGGCCGAGTGGTTAGGGAGTTGGGCTATTAATCGGAAGGTTGTTGGTTCGATTCCCGGCCGTGCAAAATGACGTTGTGTCCTTGGGCAAGGCACTTCACCCTACTTGCCTCGGGGAGAATGTCCCTTGTGACGCCACGAGAGGCTACACAGCCCTCAGCGGGACAGCTCAAAATAGTGCGAGGACACCGGGGTCGAACAAAACAAGAGTTTATTGAAGATCCTCAGAATTAACAAAAAAACTTCTAAATCTTACATAGGATTCCAAAAACGGCGCCTCTTCTAGGCGCAGGACTCCTTCTCTTCACCAAACCCCCCTCTGCCCACCTAACTGTGGCTCTCCCTCTTTAACCCAACCCTTTAGGTCATCAGGGTCTGATCAGTTTCAGGTGTGCGGGAATGCCCCGTTTTTAGGGAGGGATGGAGCTCCCGGCTCCCCCAGCAGAGGGAGCCACAGCTGCTCAGGGCTGCAGCCACCTCCGGGGAATGTAGCACCCCTCCAGGACCCAGCCTCTCGTGATGTCACACCCTGTACTTACTGTAAGTCGCTCTGGATAAGAGCGTCTGCTAAATGACTAAATGTAACTCCCATGAACGAAGGTGGAGGTTGTTTGCTACGCGTCTTCCGTCGCGGGTCAAATCGGATCATTTTGGGATTATTACGATTCGAAAATCAGGAATGTATGTGACGGCCACTCAGCGTTGACGACACAGACAAAACCACGGGCGTCTTCAAGTCAATCATGGTCAACGGCAACGCGTTGAAGGACAATGTGTACACCATGATAGAACACTGTGAGGCTGTGGTGCAGGTGGTGCAAGGCTGCCGCCTGCTGGCCGGAGGGACTTACTGCCTCCCAGCTTCCTCTTGAGGAGGGAGGCACACTGGGCGTTGGTGGCCATCTCCAGAGCCAGCTTCTTCTCGTTGTTCAAGATGTCCGTCCTTGCGTCTGAAACACACGGGCAAACGACTCACGCGCGGAGATGGCGGGCGCTCAAACCCCACTGTTCCGAACGCACGCTCTCACTCAAAGACACAGTTACGCCCATTCTCTGTCGCACGCGCACACACACACACAGACACGAGAGAGGGCAGAGGTGGGGTCAGGAGGTCGTACTCTTGTTCAGGAGCATCTCCACTATGTCAGAGTAGCCCTTCCAGGCGGCCGCGTGGAGAGCAGTGTCTCCCAGCTTGTTCTGGAACACAGCACACATCCAGCAGGTCAGTCACACGCCCTCGCCCACCGTCACCTTCATCATCATCATCACCACCATCACTATCCCCATCGCTGCCATCGTCAGCTACACCATCACCACCACTAGCATCATCAACCTCAGCCCTCGAAATGCAAGAGAACACCAGGCCTCTCTCACCTGCTGATTCAGCTCCACATTGGCCTGGCTCAGCAAGACCTCCACCACATCTGAGAGACAAAACAAACGCACTCCGTCAGTTTGCTTCGCTTTCACAGGTCCTCCACATGGTCCAGTAACGAGGGAACCGGGAGAACGATGACATGAAGCGCATCGAAGGGCAGTAGCAAGAAGTGCATTTGATTTGGTTACCTCTGTGTCCTCCGTGGCACCCCCAGTAGAGGGCGGTGCTTCCAGCCTTGTCCAGCCCGTTGATGCCCACCTTGTTATCGAGACACTCCCGCAGCCAGCTCAGATTACCTGTGTGACACACACACACACACATACTGCATATGTGAACAAACTGAGACGACAGAGTGGTGGTACCAGTTCAGACAGCTGGCGCCATCACTGTGAGGCCCGTCTATCCTCTCCCAGGCCTGTGAGCACCCGGGGAGGAGAGCGTAGGACCAGGACCAGAACCAGGTCGTCTCTTCCACTCACCCCGTTTGGCGGCCTCGTGCATCGGGTTGTCGATGGATTCTGCTTGCTCAGCCACTGAGGAAGTCAGAGAACGCAAACGGATTACGACACCAAACCAGACCCCGAATAAAAGCCTTAGTCATCGATGGGTCAGACAACCACAAACCACGACTAGTTTCAGTGTCCATGGTGACTCGCTTGATTTACCGTAGTTGCTTGGGATGAGGCCGGTCCGCCCTCGGCAGGTTCCCTTCCACCAATTACTGTCACTCTGAGGATGACAGACAGGCAGTGAGAGCCAATGGCTAGGCAGCAGTCATCCAGGGCCATGGATGCAAGAGGAAACAGAAGCCGAGAAGTGGAGGAGCAACGAGAGACAGACAGAGAGACAGAGAGACAGAGAGACAGAGAGAGAGAGAGAGAGAGAGAGAGAGAGAGAGAGAGAGAGAGAGAGAGAGAGAGAGAGAGAGAGAGAGAAAACGAGTGTAAGCCCAGAAGGAGAACGCAGATATCGAAAATAAAGTGAACGACGGGAAAACGATGGACAGAGCGAGTGGGAGAAGACAAGTAATAGGGAGGTTGAAACACAGACAGACACTCACCGTGTCAGAGATGTACAGTATGTCTCCCTCTTCGAAGTACAGCTCGTCAGGCTAGAAACAAGACGACCAGCGACACAGTTAACATCGTCCGGCGTGGGATTATCGCATGACATCGTCAGGCTTCTTTAAAACAAACGGTTTGCAGTCGTTCACGATCGTCGGTGTCAAAAAAGCTCACTTACGGTTCGAGGGTCAAACGTGAACATAGCGCGGAACACTTTGACCTGGCCTGTGGAAACAACAAAGACCGACATGTCTGAGATCACCGTGGCACAGGCACGACTAGAATCCAACTTTTGACACTGATGTCAAATTGTCATTCATCTTACTGTACCCATCTGATCTAAGCTTCATTTGTACTGTCGGAACAATGCAATTTCTGTTTTTAGTTGATTTACTTCCTTTGTACCTGTACAACTGGATGTAGGCTAACAAACGTGATTGTCTCTAGTCAGCAGCGCCTGAGAACACCCCCCCCCCCACCACCCCCCCCCCCCCCACCCCCACCCCCCCCCCACCCCCACCCCCCCCCCACACCACGCTGGGTCCTACTGCTCAGACCAGGGCTCGTTTTGAGTCCCAACAATCAACCCCCACCCTTCCTCTAGGGGGCCTGCCCTAGAGCGCACCCCCAGGCCGGGGCCTGTAAAGCCAGATGGTCCAGCTTGGCCAGGCCTGGTCTGGAACTCCACCAGGGTGGTAACCCAGAGAGATAAACCAGCTCACAGGCACTGAAGAAACAGAAACAGGCGTTTTAGAGACCTCTCTTGTGTTCTAATTCTCAACCAATGGTTTTGCTCAATTATCATTATTATTAATAATATTTAGGGCTGTCCCCACTCAGTCGACTAGTCGATTGTATGCTCTTGGTCGATTAAGATGTGTTTTTAATCGAGCAGCCGTATGGAAGTGTGAGATCTGATTCCCGCTTATGTCACCATTGCTGAATTAAAGAAATGCTCTACAGAAATTGTAGATTATATTATTTAAGACAAATAAAGCAACAAAAATAAAAATATATATATATAAAAATAAAAAAAGGTGTTACTGTTTTCCCTGTTGTTAATATGGGTTTTGTTTTGTTACTGACCGTGTAGTTTTAACCAGGGCCAGGCATAGTAGACTGTAGCCATTCAACAGCACACACTGTCTCAATGTTTCAGTTAAACAAGCCTCGCTCTGTCAGGCTGAGGCAGAGTCGGTGTGAATGTGCTTAGCTCAACAGGTTCAGTCCTGCCTCACTGAAAGCTAGAGACTTGCACTGACTGGCATGTGGTAACACAAAGAGACTGTGAAGGAAAGGAAATAGAAAAAAGTATGCTTGTGCTTAACCTCCCATCCCACACACCCCCAACTAAGGACTGACCTAAACAAACAAAGTGGTGATGGATTATATTAAGTAAACAATGTACAGAGTAAAATCCTGTACTATTTGTGGTATTCAGCCATGAATGAACTGAGTGTGGCCCTTTCCCCTACAATGCTAGTGCCAACTTCTGGTTTCTCATGTTGAAGCCATCTCACCAAGGCTCGCCATACCAGGTATTCTAACGACTGAATTCACAGCACCTGTAGAATGTGTCCTGTGTATGAGCATACAATCCATTCTGTCAGTTTGAGGTTGTCAGAACACCCTCCACCACTTCCTGTTCTAAACCCAGTTATAACACAACCATCCACACAGGTAGCTAGACTAGCTAGTACAGAATGCCTGCACCTAATATATTTGACTTATGTTCAATGAAGCAGGTATGGGCAGATTATGCTAGACTAGAGCTTCTATTTTCTTTCGGCAGATCATCCGTTTTGGATGAACATTCAACAGATCTCTGCCCAGCAGAGTTGGGAAAAGGGGAAGTCAGACAACAGACTCGCTGTCCAACGCAACCCCGAGCGAAATAATTGTATTGATGCACATAGGACATTTCAAACTAAATACGATATAATCGATGTTAAGTAACTGAACAAAACCGTTCGTTGAACTCCAATGTCATGAAACATACGTTTCATGAGCAGATTATAACCGCACTATCAATCCATACACTACAGTAGACGTACTAGACCCATCCGCCTCACTCGCTGGCTACTCTGCTAGTTTCCTAAAACTGGAAAGTTAGCTAGCGAATACACTTGCTAGCTAACAGTTGGCTAGCTTGCTAGCTAGGTGTGTTTCACTTGATGAACTAGAATGGGATTTCTTTTCGAGGCACAATGCTTTAAAATAGTGAGCTAATCAATGTTACGCTTACCTGGCTTGGCCGGTTTAGGAGGAGGCTTAGACATGATTGGATTTGCAACGAGGAAGAATGATAAGTCTCGTTCTTTAATAGTCGATTGATAAATGCTTCTGTCTCACTTCCAATGAGGAAATAGTCGAAACACCGAGATACACCCCTGCTGAAGTGTACGCGGAAAACTAGAAGTGCGCATGTCATGATCGACTTTGCATTCGACAGCAATCAAATCAGGCAGGCCAGAGCCATTGAAAAAGATGTCTCTTAAGCAAGATAAATAGTTCTGTGGTAAACTGTATACTGGCTAGCTTAGAGCTACAGTGAGCACATATCTACCTACAAACCACTTTGTGCTTAGCAAAAGCGTATAGCAGGCTATCAACGTTCTTAGCTCAACGTGCCAAAGGTCTTAAACCCCCTCAAAGTTCAAACATGCAGAAGAGTCTAGTCGTTGGAATAGGAGGGTAAGTTAACATTGTGAAGGTTGCAAGATGATGACTTTCTGTATCAAATTTGCATGTGTTCACAGACCATTTGATCTTTTTTTGTTGTTGCAATTTTGCTCCCTTCAGCTTCCTAGATAGATGATGGACGGGTTTTTTGACATGATGCACAAGCAAGCATAACTGTCTTATTCATATTCATTCCTTCATGTTAATTGCATGTTGCCGTCCCAGCACGACAAATGGAGGGAAGTCCACTTTGTCTCAGAGTCTTCAACAAAGAATCCCCAACAGCTGCATTATTGCTCAGGACACTTTCTTCAAGGTGCTGACCATCTCAAACACCATCTCTCACCCTAAATGGGCTTCGCATTTATAGCTATCGTCACTGTCATAAGTAGGAGTGGGTACAATCTAGGGATGGATTTGCAGGTTCCCTTCTCCTTGACCATCCTCCTGTCCTGTTTGGAGAGTTATTTTATTTATTATTATTTATTTTTATTTGCACAATTCAAGCAATACAATTACAAAATAAACAATCCTAATAGAGATCAATGAATATCGCTGTGCAGGAAGAGGCAAAAAGCCAACTGGGCTTATTTGAAGCCTCTAACTATATAATATTAAAATATTTTACAAAAGTAGAAACATAAAATGAAATATGCATTAAAAAAAGAGAGGAGAGGTGTCTGACAATTATCTCTCTCTCTCTTCCTCTCTCTTCCCTCTCATTCAGGATGACTCAATGGTGCCAGTGGACAGCAATGGGTTCAAACAGTATGATAGTATGGGCAGTATTGAGTTTGTCATTGTTTGTGAATTATAAGTGAATGAGTCTCTGTGACACCACAGGGACGAAAGTCATTTTAGCACACACATGAATTCGAATTCGAGTTGAAATGACTCACTTCAAGACCAACCGTGTTTGTGTGGCTCCGTCGTTTGAGTGTGCTCTCCGTGTGATTCTGGGTACTCTTCAGCGCTCAACGCCATCAACATGGACCTGATGATGAGGGAGGTGGAGTTGTGGAGGACAGATCCAGGTGTGTATCTCACGTCTAGGGGCACTGGCCCACCGCCAGAGACGCCAGACCAGGAGAAGGTCTACGTTCTCATCGTGGAAGGGTTCCTCATCTTCAACCACAGGTAACAGCAGCAGGATTGGATAGACAGGTCTGACATGAGTACCTCTCTGTAGTTTTCCTGACTGAGTGCATGGTGGTTTTCTATGTATTTATCCAGATGTTTTCCTTGAGAAGGCACCATATATATATATATATATATTTAAACCAAAGCCTGTGAATGATGAGTAATAAGGATCTATTTCAGTCAGCAAACAATTCAGAGGTCCATCCCCCCATCTTTTGATTGACAGACCGCTGAACGAATTAATGGACATGAGATACTTCCTAGAGATCCCCTTTGAGGTTTGCAGAGAGAGGAGATGGTGAGGGTTGCTGTTTCCACAGGGATGGATTTCTGTCTTTTATTGAATATTTTTTGTTCATAAATCTGGCTAAAGTGGCTGTGTGCCATTTCCTGTTGATAAGAATCATGGAAAGTACATATAGTTCATCTCTTCTTTGATTGGCCATGGAAAGTACATATAGTTCATCTCTTCTTTGATTGGCAGCTCACGAGTGTACAATCCCCCTGACCCTCCGGGCTACTTTGACGGACATGTTTGGCCGATGTATTTGAAAAACAAGCAAGAGATGGAAGATACGGTGTCAGGGATAGGTGAGTGTGATTAAAGATCACATTTGTATTTGATGTTTGAGAAAGATATAGACAGGTGCTGGTACTTTGGTCCTGGCATGTAGTTCATGATCATTTTTTTTTTTTACAAATTATGAAAGTACCAACTTTGGAATATGAAAGAAGGAAAGTAGTAAAAAAAAAAAGAAGAAAAAGATGCAACTACCTTTTATGCATCCTAGTACAGTTTGGAGAGTGCCAACATGCAGACCTTTTGTTCCTGCATGTGTCACATTTCATTAGGAGGATAATTATGATGAGGGGATGATTGCTGATAAAGCAATTGAGTGATGTTAGCAAACTTAATGCTAAGTGCTGTAACCAGACTGTTTATCTTAATGTCTCCTTTAAGTCGTATTGGATGGATTGAAGTTAAAGGAAGATTTGTTAGCATCTGTGTGTGAGGCTATAACTCGTGAAATGCAGAGCCTCGTGGGTAAGTTTGCTACATTTGTTTATTACTTTTCAGTGGTGTAGTCCACTATGAAGTAGTGGGCATACCGTCATTTCACTAAGCCTCCAGCCTCCCTTTGCATTCCCTCACCCATGTATCACTGCACATTTAAATGGGCTAACAGGAAGTCCTTGTGGGCATACGGTGTATGCATGCATATGTAGTGTACTATACCACTGCCATTTTGATACTGTTTGAATGTATTTTTTAAACCTTTTGTACTTTGTAACCAGTATTCTTGTTTTTGTTTCACAGGGTAACACTGAGCTTTGTAGGATTTGTGGGGGATTTTTCTGCCAAGAACTGTTGTGATTTGATGGAGGACATAAATATAAACTGATTGGATAAGGAAATGAAAATGAATTTTATGCAGTAAACATTACATTTACTGCAGGCACCACAGACTAACAATGCAATCTTCTATTTTAAGATACTACTTTAGGTATTTGATATTACCTCAAAAATCTACAACAGTTTCTGTGACCATTGGGACAGGCTGTTAAAAAATGTGTGTCAGTAGTTCAAAGTCTAGCAGATTTCTCCTGTTGTCTATCGTCGCTGCAATAACTCTGACTGTAATGCTGCTATTTTAACCAAAACATTCAAACTTGCATATTAATATTCCTAATAAAGTATTCAAATACATGGTCAATATCTGCGTAATAATTGTTTTATTGTGATAATTTGAGATAATAAAAAAAAGTTTGCATTCATAAGCATTGAACAGTGGACATGAACAGTATTCTTCAGGATTAGATTTAATAAACTTAGAAAACAACACTGCAACATGCAGCAACTGCAATAATGAGACTCTGAAATGAAAATGGAGACATGTCACGGACAGACTGTATTGATGTAAAAAATTGGCATCAGGCACAAATTCTGATTAAGAAAACAGCTGTTAAATCTTCTGGACGTAGCACTTCTATTCCCCAAATAGTAAACAATGTTTTTGATTTTAAAACCTTGTATCTGTGTTTTATTGCGTAACCTTTACAAATGGTGTTTGTGTTCCATGTCTACACAAGGGTAGTGCCATGGCTGGAGATCTTGTTGATCAATAAGCAGTAATCATTACACAAAACAAATATGGAGGCAGGGCATGTGGCTTCAAACAAACATGTTAAAAGTTCAATCCCCCCCTACAAAAGGACATCTTCGATTTAGTATATGTGCACAGACTTTAGGGAAAAGCTCTAATCTGTTAAGCGACCCAGGTGAGTACAGTAACTACTTATTCTCTACTAGATTTTATGAAACAATTTAACAATACTGTTTTGAAAAGATGAGGATAGGCAAGGACAATTTAAAATAATAATAATAAAATGTTCTCTATTTTTTAGTTAGTTTTATGTTTACCCTAGTTCTTCCCAAAGGGGTTGGTTGGATATCGATGCTTATCTGTGGGTTTCTGTGAAGCCCTTTGTGACATTGCTTATAAAAAAACGACAGTGTACAAATGAAGTTTGATATTATACATTTGCTTTTAGACAGCTGAAAAAAAATTAAAGACAATGTTTACATAATTAGAGCGACTGAGACTGTCACCAGATCACAATCCACGAACAACAGCAAACCCAATTGAACCCAAGTTCTTGTATTCTTGTTGAGTCAGTAACACCATGTTTTTGTGTTAGTTTACCAAGATGCGGACGGCTTTGTGTCTCTGCGTCATTTTGGCAGTGATCTGTTCAGGCTTAGGTCATGAAGGCAATGACCACCACCACGGCAAAGGTCATGGAAAGGGCAAAGGTCATGGAGAGAGACATGGGCACGGACACCATCACGGACACAAACATGAGCACGGGCACCATCACAGAGACAACGGCACCCAACTTCACCGGTTGGTGAAGTTGGGCAACAGCGAGTTTGCCTTCCGTCTCTACAAGCACCTGACGACTCAGCCCGGATCCCAGGGCAAGAACGTTTTCTTCTCCCCGATGAGTGTCACCCTTGCCCTGGCCTCGCTGTCCATAGGTGCCAGGGGTCAGACCCACCAGCAGCTGTTCAGCGGCCTGGGCTTCAACAACACCCTTCTGACCCAGCAGGCGGTCGACGAGGCCTTCAAGACCATCATCACCGTCGCCCGCAACGGCTCGTCCGGGGACATGGGCATCGGAGGGGCCCTGTTCATCAAGGACGGCGTTGTTGTGAACCCCGAGTTCCTGGGGGCCTTGGAAGAGTACTACCTCTCCGACAGTTTCAACATAGACTTCACCAAGACCGCAGAAGCCACGGACACGATTAACACATTTGTGGGGAAGAAAACATACGGCAAGATAGACAAGTTGGTCACGGACCTGGACCCAAGCACTGTCATGTACCTCCTCAGCTACATCTACCTCAAGGGTAAGATGACGCCATTTTATAAATGTGCAACAAATCCCCCACTGACTGGATAGAGGGAACTAGTGTTGAGGACGTTTTCTATCCTTTCTTCCCCCCCACCTTGACCTCAGTGTTTGTTGTCTATTATCCAATTTAGGAAAATGGGAGGTTCCTTTTGACCCTAAGGATACCAGAGAGGACGATTTCCGCATCAATGACCAATCAACAGTTAAGGTCCAGATGATGTTTGTGGAGAGTCATTTTAGTTCCTATTATGACAGGGAGATCTCCACCACTGTCCTCCGCCTTAAGTTCAACAACACCCACACCATGATCCTGGCACTGCCAGAGAAAGGCTTGGACACTCTGGAGGAGGTCATATGCAAGGACCATGTCAGCAAGTGGCGCAAGTGGATGCAGGCTAAGTATGAACTGGCTTTTGTGTATACGTATGTATGGATGCATGGATGGATGTGTATTTATGGACATACAGCTAGGGGTTTCTTTGAGTAGGAATCAATGAATTTGTTTGTGCATGTGCAAATGTGTCAGCTGTAATGCAATTTGGGCAGAGAAACTAAATATTAGAACCCACTCTCTATTTCAATTTGTTTTACTCCACATTTTTCTTTGAAGGAGATACAAAGTAGCTATCCCCAAGTTCTCCATCAAAACATCCTACTCCCTCAAGGATGTCCTGAGTGGTATGGGAATGGAGGATCTGTTCACAGATGTCGCTGACTTCAGTGGCATTTCAGAGAGTCAGAAGATGAAAGTATCTGAGGTGAGTTCAGATAAGGTTGTAAAAACGTCCTCAACACATCATATGAAATCAAATGACAGTTATAAAAATTTGACTTATTTTTTATTGTAAAAGTTTGCTCAGACGGACTTGTTTGAGGCAGAAGAGTACGGTTGAGGTGCAGTGTAAGGTGTAAACTGTGCTACTTTCTTGCCTCCAGGTGGTGCACCAAGCCACCTTAGATGTGGACGAGTTGGGGGCGACCGCTGCAGCAGCTACAGGAGTTGGCATCGTCCCGATGTCCTTTTATCGCGCCCCTCTCCTGAAGTTTGACCGTCCTTTCATGGTGCTGGTCGTTGACTCGGTGACTGACAGCATTCTTTTCATGGGCAAGATTGTGGACCCTACCAAATAAATACACGAGTTATTTGGCATGGAATTTGTAGCCTACTTTGTATGAACATGTGATCGATTGCTTCACAATAAAATGTTGACTGTTTTAATGTGTGTGCCAGCTTTCATGAAAGGTTGATTCATAGAATAGTTTATAGGCCCTAGGCCAGGGGTGGGGAACGTCCGCCCCGCGGGCCGGCGAAATCATTTGGTCCGGCCCGCCATGGCACTGCAGGAACCATATTATTAGGTGCATTATTCGTTGGCAGCAGCACTATTTTAATATGTGTAAGAGGACCGTGGAGGCGCGCAGCGTTGCGTACCAATGTACCAAAAAACTTGTATGTACAAACAACCAATACGTTATTGGTTTGGGCTAAGCCCGAATGTTTACAACGTATGGTTCCGCGCCTGATTAACACCCAGATCGATAAGCAGTCTCAAAAATAGTAGCAATATAAAAAATAATACGATCCCTTTCCGTAATCATGATACCCCCCAAGAAATGTTCGATGCACCCCTAGTCAAAGCAGGCTGCATCCGTGCCAGCTAACATCACAAACCTCACCAAAGATAAGCAGTTCCAGCCATCACATTAGGGGTGTGTTAATTAAATGTTTGACGAAATATAGCAGGCACATTTTTAAGTTGATAATTCTGTACGGCCCTCGAATGATTTGATAAATATCCAAATGGCCCTTGGCAGAAAAAAAGTTCCCCACCCCTGCCCTAAGCTGTATGGACCAAACCCGCCTAAATAAAAAATACATGTATCAATAAATTTAGGCTATTTATACATAACAAAATACAAATTAAAATAAATAAATGTATGAAAAAAGATTAATTACGTTTTTCTTTTTTTTTACATGGCCATTTATTTCTGTATTTATTTATTTTTGTATTTATTTCTTTCCTCATTTCTTTCTGTGTTCATTTAGTTCTGTATTTCCGTATAAGGAAGTAAGGCGAAAGACTTCGGAAAGTGGATGACAGTTTTTAGCTCCTAGACTATAAATATTGCCTACACAATCGATCGTTAGTTTATTCGAGATTTAGAAGTAGGCCTAGTCCATCTGTCTCCGTCTCTTCTATAAAACAGGTAGGTCGATGATCAAAACGCCTTCTCGGTTTGAACGTTGTAGTGGAATCGGTCAACTATTTCCAGTCAGATTTGGTAACCGACTTCCTGCTTTCTGGTTAAATTTAGTATTATGTTTTCTTTTTTTCTTGTTAAAAACGCTCATTAAAAACGTCATTTACTGCATAAACATTGCAATTCAGTCAGTAAAACAATCCATGTTTCACGGAAGACGAAGGTTTACAGACTCGATGAAAAGGCTGAAAATAGGGAATATTTAAGTGGTATTTTATTTACCTACTATTATCCAGGACTGTTACAGCGTAATACAACATACTTTAATTTCACATAGCCTATAGTATGTGAAAATGGGTTCTTATTCTAGGAAGAAGAATACGTTTCCAATATTTGTGATTAAAACCAAGTTCTGCAACTTATTCTGTACAGAGCCATAGAAAAAGAGAGTTGCGACACCAACAACTTCCATTCTCTTTTTCTTTGGCTCTGATTCTGTGTAGATGGGGATTTCCAGTAGATGTGTACTGTAGAACATAGGCTACTAAAGCCACCATAAGGGGTCCTACCAGGGGTCAGGATAGTCTAGTTATGGTGATAACACACCATTACATTTCTCAGATACGTGAGTAAACAATGGATGTCTTGGAGCAGGATAATGTAAAACCATAGACCTTTTATTAAGTACACCAAGAATCAAAGCTGTGAAGGGGCGGCTCAGAGTGACCCACTAGAAAAAGAAAGAGAACACAATGCTCAAGATGCACAATACTTTTGTAATTTTGTTTCCTCTTCTCAGACTGTTCCCCTCTCATGATAGACAGACTGACTCTAAGATGGAGAGGAGAGGTGAAGACAGAGGTGAGGTATTTATACTAAGATGTAACTCCAGACACACGTACATTTACCAGAATATTAAGTACTTCTGCTTTCCATCTCTGACAGGAGATACAATGTTAATAATATTTTCTGTTTTGGACCTGACAGAAATCTAGTATGTAGTATTTGTAGTTGTTCCAGATGCTTATTTTCTATTCTGTTTCCCTCTCCTCTATTTTATTTCCCTCTCCATCCACCCCTCTCCCTCTCTTGCCATCTCTCTCTCTCTCTCTCTCTCTCTCTCTCTCTCTCTCTCTCTCTCTCTCTCTCTCTCTCTCTCTCTCTCTCTCTCTCTCTCTCTCTCTCTCTCTCTCTCTCTCTCTCTCTCTCTCTCTCTCTCTGATGTATATTGTCTCCAGAAGCAGAGTTTGTGGACGGACACAGGTCTTCTCTCATACAGAGGGTTACCATGGTGAAACCCATAGCAGATACCCTGCTACAGAAGGGTATGATCCATCCTGAGCGCTACTCCAAGATAGAAGCTGCCCCGACCAGCCAGGACCAGATGAGGAAGCTGTACAAGGCGTTAACCTCAGGGACGGTCAAATCAGCCTTCTACAGGATCCTCCAGAAGACAGAACCGTATTTGGTCCAGGACCTGGGTAAGCTCTGCTAACATCTGCTGTTTATCTAATCTTCTAACAATGAATAATGTGAAACAATGTGAAATGTACAGAAAACTCTTCTCTCTATGTATCAATCTACTCACAGGGAATGCTCAGCAAAGTAAAAGTGAACCTAGGCAGATCTTCACTGAGTCTACCTGATCACCACACCACATTGGTGCCATGTGTGTTTAGAGTCTGGAAGATTCCAGGCTGCTACCAAGTCACACTCACTTCTGTGTTTAAATCTTCTTGTCTTTCATAATATAGAGGGCACATCCCAGGACCCACAAGGCAATGCAAAACCACCAGGGTAAGATGAATAGCCTTTTATTTTGGAAACAGGGAGTCAGGTGGCTGAGCGGTGAGGGAATCGGGCTAGTAATCCGAAGGTTGCCAGTTCGATTCCCGGTCATGCCAACTGACGTTGTGTCATTGGGCAAGGCACTTCACCCTACTTGCCTCGGGGGAATGTCCCTGTACTTACTGTAAGTCGCTCTGGATAAGAGCGTCTGCTAAATAACTAAATGTAAATGTAAAATGTAAACAGCTGAGACTCTGGGATAACATTATAATAACATAATAACTCTGATATATGATTTGTATATTTATTTATATATGTTACTAATCAAGTGCAGTAGAAGTGCTGACAGTCACTGTTTCTCATTCTCTTCATCTTGATCAGTGGTTAATGATAGACCTCTTCATTATACATGTTCTTTACAAGTGTGTAAACTTTTGACCACAACTGTATGTTACTAATCCTATAAGTGCAGTTGAAGTGTTGACAGTAACTGTCTCTTATTCTCTTTGTCCCTCTTGACACCTCCTTCCATCATCACTTCCTTGTTTACTGTCTTTACATTTTCCCCTCTCATCCACACATCTCCTTTTCCCAATTTCCCATCTCTCTCCCTTTCCCCCCCTTCTCTATCTCTCTCCCTCTGTCTCATTCTACAGTGAGTAGTGAGTCTCCAGTGTGCAGAAAACCAGACCACATCCTGCACATTAATGTATCCTTAGCCAACAACATTTGTACATAAACTAATCCTTTGTTAAATACACTGTAAATAACATATTGTTTTGGTAATATATGGAGTCTATGTTTATATGTGCTTCTATGGTACTTCTCCTAGCAGTAATACTCAGAGTTAAAAAGAAACTTCAAGATAGTTTGAAGATAAAGTTCAGACACATCTTAGAAGGAACCACAGAAGATGAGACAACTCTCCTCAATAGCATCTTCATTCCACTCTACATGACAACGGGGGAGAGTGAAGGGGTCAATAAAGAACATGAGATCATGCAGATTGAATATCCATCCAAGGGCAAACCATCATCAGAAATGCCAGTCCACTATAGTGACATCTTCAATCCCCGAGATGAACAAGAGACAAATATCTTGACTGTGCTGACGAAGGGCATCGCTGGCATTGGAAAAACCATCTCAGTGCACACGTTCATCCTAGACTGGGCAGAAGGGAAATCCAATCAGGATATAGATTTAATCTTTGTGCTTCCATTCCGAGAGCTGAATTTGATCAAGGGTGGCTTCAGTCTACATGGTCTTCTGAAGGAATTTCATCCAGAGCTTAAGGAGATAGAAGATGTGGAGAAATTCAACAACCACAAAGTGCTGTTCATCTTGGATGGGATGGATGAATGCAGATGTCCTCTGGATTTCCAAAGCAATGAGAGAGTGTCTGATGTCACAAAGGAGTGTCCAGTTGATGTTCTGCTGACCAACATCATGAAGAAGAATCTGCTTCCCTCTGCTCTCCTCTGGATAACCTCCCGACCTGCAGCAGCCAGTCAGATTCCCCGCAGAACCGTCAACATCAACCTGGTGACAGAAGTTCGAGGGTTCCAAGAAGAACAGAGGCTTGAATATTTCAGGAAGAGATTTTCTGATGATGAGGACCTGGCCAACAGAATCATCGAACACATCAGGACAACAAGGAGCCTTTACATCATGTGTTACATTCCTATCATGTGTTGGATTATCGCCAAGGTCCTAGAACACATGTTGAGACAAAACAACAGTGGAAATATCCCTCAAAGTCTGACTGAAATGTACATTCACTTCCTGATCACTCAAACGAAGCTTGCAATGGAAAAGTATCAAGGGGGAACAGAAATGGACGAAGAGAAGATCTTAGAATTAAGAAAAGACTTGATGCTGAAATTAGGACAGCTAGCATTCGAACAGCTCGTGAAGGGGAGTGTAATATTCTATGAGGAAGACTTGAGAACATGTCGGATTGATGTTGATGAAGCTACAGTGAAATGTGGACTGTGCACAGAAATCCTGAAGGTAGAACGTGGGCTGTATAGGAAGAAGGTGTACTGCTTTGTGCACCTGAGCTTTCAGGAGTTCCTCGCTGCTCTCTATGTGTTCTACTGCTATGTCACCAAGAACATCAATACTCTGGAGTCCTTCCTGGAGAACGTGTCTGCAGAGCAGCCCCTGCATGAGTTGCTGAAGAGAGTCGTGGATAAAGCTCTACAGAGTAAGAATGGACACCTGGACCTGTTCCTCCGCTTCCTTCTTGGCATCTCACTGGAGTCCAACCAGACTCTCTTACAAGGCCTTTTGCCCCCAACACAGAGCAGCTCAGACACTGATGAGGAGATGAGGAAATACCTCAGGAAGCCAGACGTAGAGAATATCTCACCAGAGAGGCACGTCAACCTCTTCCTCTGCTTGACTGAAATGAAAGACAGTTCTGTACATGAGGACATTCACCAGTTCCTTATCCGAACTGACCATGCTCTCTCAGAGGATCACTGCTCAGCACTGGCTAGTGCACTTCTGATGTCACAAGGCGAGCTGGATGAGATGGACCAGAGGAAATACAACATAGATCGTGGGGGACGGATCAGACTGATTCCAGCAGTGAGGAAATGCAGAAAAGCTGTGTATGTATTCATCTTAAACTTGCAAGCAATGTATCACATATGTTGATCTGACTCTTTTTATTTTTGTTTGGAGTTTTACACTGGTAATTAAATCTAACCTGGCCTAATCACTTTAAACATTGTCAAAAGACTATAGGAAACAGGCAAAAAATTATCCTATTAATGTTAAAACTATTGTATGTTTTGTAATTAATTTAAATTGTGAACTACGCTGATATAAGTGTAGAGGAAACCAGATATTTACACATTTTAGGGGTTGTATTGTGGACTCAAGACACGTGTTTAAAGGTAAAGTATGGGGTCTGTTTATCTAGTAAGTTTAGTCAAAGGAGTAAATAACATTAATATTACAATAAGATGGTCTTTAATTTGATGTTTGTAGAGGTGTAGGAACCCTGGATGTGATGTGAATCCTGGCTGCCAAGAGACCTCCAGTCAACAGTCTTAACTTCATCACACTGCAGCTCATGAATGTTCTGTTTCTACAGACTGACTGACATGAAGCTGAGACATGAGGGCTGTGTATCGCTGGTCTCCTCCCTCCAGTCACCAGGCTGTCCTCTGAGACAGCTGCACCTGGACGGGATAGATGAGGGTGACCTGAGTGTTGTCTATGCTGCCCTGAGAGGTCCACACTCTAAACTGAAGACACTGAGGTCAGTACCTGTAGAGGAGTTTTCACATGATGACAACACAAACATGAACACATTGTTGGACAGTTGGGTAGGTTGACATGGTCATCCTGAGAGCCAGTTATGAAGCAGTATATTTTAGTTCAGCTGTTTTACAGACCACTCACCGTCCTTCAGATTCACTATAGGACACAGAAGGTAGGAGAGATGGGGAGGTTGTTTGAATTTATATACGTCTACCACTCATAGTTACTATTAGCTGGGTTACATTTACATTTAGTCATTTAGCAGACGCTCTTATATCCAGAGCGACTTACAGTAAGTACAGGGACATTCCCCCGAGGCAAGTAGGGTGAAGTGCCTTGCCCAAGGACACAACGTCATTTGCATGCCAGGAATCGAACTGGCAACCTTCAGATTACTAGTCCGATTCCCTAACCGCTCAGCCACCTGACTCCCAAATGGTTACCATAGTAACCATTCAAAAGACACAGTTGACCGTGGAAGAGTGAATCAGTGTATCTCTAAACACACCTCCCATGTAGTACATCACTGGCTGTATGGATTACATACGCTTTATAGTAGTAGTGTAAACACTACAAAATGATTTGCAACAACAGGAATATTATCTTTATGTATCAGGAGAAACACACAGGTATGACAGAGGTGTAGATGTGATGTGAATCCTGGCTGCCAAGAGACCTCCAGTCAACAGTCTGAACCACTTCATCACACTGCAGCTCATGAATGTTCTGTTTCTACAGACTGACTGACATGAGTCTCAGACCTGAGGACTGTGCATCACTGGCATCCTCCCTCCAGTCACCAGACTGTCCTCTGACAGAGCTGCACCTGGAGGATATTCATGTGTTATCTGTTATTGATGATGACATGGGGGTTGTCTATGCTGCCCTGAGAGGTCCACACTCTAAACTGAAGACACTGAGGTCAGTACCTGTAGAGGAGTTTTCACATGATGACAACACAAACATGAACACATTGTTGGACAGTTGGTTAGTTTGACATGGTCATCCTGAAAGCCAGTTATGAAGCAGTATATTTTAGTTCAGTTGTTTTACAGACCACTCACCGTCCTTCAGATTCACTATAGGACACAGAAGGTAGGAGAGATGGGGAGGTTGTTTGAATTTATATAAGTCTATCGCTCAGTTACTATTAGCTAGGTTACCATAGTAACCATTCAAAAGGGAATATTCAACTCAGCAGAGTGAATTAGAGTAATTCTAAACACACCTTACATTTAGTACATCACTTGCTGTATGGATTACACATGCTTTATCAAAGTAGTGTAAACACTACAAAATTATCTGTAACAACAGGAATATTATCTTTATGTATCAGGAGAAACACACAGGTATGACAGAGGTGTAGATGTGATGTGAATCCTTGGCTGCCAAGAGACATCCAGTCAACAGTCTGAACCACTTCATCACACTGCAGCTCATGAATGTTCTGTTTCTACAGACTGACTGACATGAGTCTCAGACCTGAGGACTGTGCATCACTGGCCTCCTCCCTCCAGTCACCAGACGGTCCTCTGAGAGAGATGCACCTTGGGGGGATTAAGGATGATGACCTGAGTGTTGTCTTTGATGCCCTTAGAGGTCCACACTGTAAACTGGAGACACTGAGGTCAGTGCCTGTAGAGGAGTTTTCACATCACAGGCAGAGGATGTTATGATTAACATGATCATGTTATGGTAACACTGTCATTGAAAATACTTTTGA
The DNA here is from genome assembly GCF_038355195.1 of Osmerus mordax. NCBI lineage: Eukaryota > Metazoa > Chordata > Actinopteri > Osmeriformes > Osmeridae > Osmerus > Osmerus mordax. Next base: position 4,863,443 of record NC_090073.1, on the reverse strand, counting down.
CTAGAGATGCATTTGAACTTTTGTGGAATATATCATTGTAGTATCACTCCTGTCTACTAGTAAATCTTCATGTTATCATGTGTTTCCTCATGTCTGATTCAGGTCAAACAGGTGTTACCTAACGGAGGACAGTTGTAGAAAGTTATCTTCAGCTCTCAGCTCAAACTGTCACCTGAGAGAGTTGGACCTGAGTCACAATGACCTGCAGGATTCAGGAGTGAAGCTGCTTTCTGATGGACTGAAGAGTCCACACCATAGACTGGAGATTCTGAGGTCAGTGATCAGAGACACATGGAACCAGACAGGGACACAGAACCTGTTGAAGAAGTCAATGTATGTCAGCCAACAATGTACCCAGTGATGTCAACAACACCCACCAGCAGAGGGCAGCAGTGTTGCAACGTCCTGTTCAATTCTCTCTGCAGGCTGTCGTTCTGTGGAGTCACAGAGGAAGGCTGTGCTTCTCTGGCTTCAGCTCTCAGCTCAAACTGCCGTCTGAGAGAGTTGGACCTGAGCTTCAATCACCCAGGAGACACAGTTCTCTCTGGTCCACTCTGTAGACTGGAGAAACTCAAGTTAGTGTTGGTCACTGATATATTTCTCTTCATTTGCCATGTTTAATGCTGAGTAGTTGATCATTATTATAGAATTATGTTTTGGTGAAGTTCTGGGCGCCTAGTTACAAAAGCTGTTTGTGTTTTGATGTTCTGTGTTTCTCATGTTGGTCTGAGAACAGTCAGGTCCTGAAAAGGAGTTACACAGCCAGGTCCCTTTACTTTGTTCATCATCTCTGTTCCTGACCACTCTTCATACACTGTGTGTGTCTCTCTGTCTCTCACAGTCTGGACCACAATGAAGAGATCTGGGTGAAACCACAGCTGCTTAAGAAGTGTAAGTGTTGTTTTGTACATCCAAAATTGAGACTTGATGTTGATATAGTGTTTGTGTCTGTGGTGGGGTTAGAGATACACACATACAGTACATACTGACACATTTACTCACTGACACACACACACACACACAGAGGCAGTTAAACTATACCTGGCGTCACTGTGTTGCTCGTCAGTAATGCTTCCACTCTTACTGGGTTCAATCCCAGAATCCTCTGACTAAAAATCACACTTGACCATTTGACAGAAACAACCTCTCACTCACTGACCAGATGGAAATGTAAACACGTGTATCTGTTCATTCATTGAAGAGTGAGTTGAACCGATTCTACTTGGTTACATCCAGACACACACAGTTCTGATCCAGCCTCTCTCCTCTGTTCTGTAGATGCCTGTGATCCAACACTGGACCCAAACATAGCTCACAGAGTACTCTCTCTGTCTGAGGACAACAGGAGGGTGAAGAGGGTGAAGGAGGACCAGCTGTATCCTGATCACCCAGAGAAGTTTGATGAAGTGCAGCAGGTGCTGTATAGAGAGGGTCTGACTGAACGCCATTACTGGGAGGTGGAGGTGGAGGGGTGGTTTAAGGTAGGAGTGACGTATAGAAGCATCATTAGGAGAGGGAGCAGTGCTTCCTGTTCACTTGGAGACAACGACAGATCCTGGTGTCTGCGCTGGTCTGGTTCTAGACTCTCTGTTCATCACGATCATGAAACCACTTTAATACCTGTCATGTTCTGTAACCCCAGCAGAGTAGGAGTTTACCTGGACTGGCCAGCTGGGGTTCTGTCCTTCTACATTATCTCCTCTGACACAATGACCCACCTGTACACATTCATCACCACCTTCTCTGAGCCCCTCTACACAGGGTTTAGGTTTAATACGATCTAGTGGTGGGCCGTTATCGACGTTAACGCGCTGCGTTAACGTGAGACTCTTATCGGGCGATAATTTCTTTTCCGCCGTTAATCTATTCTCAAAGTTGGGTTGGGAGCTGGGTCTGTACTACGCAAGCTATAATGACTTTCACCTTGATATTTTAGCGCGGATGTATACCTAGCCGAATTGCACTGTAGGGGGCGAGAACGAGTCTTTGAATCTGTGTGTATGCCTTGTGTATGAAATTATCACATCAAACGTGACGTGCTAACATGGATGCAGCTATGAAGCCGCCTGGTTTGCTTCAGGGAAAATGTAATTTTAGGAAGCTTCCCAATGGAAACCTCGACAAGACTAAGGTTGTTTGCACCTTGTGCTTTGCGGAATTAGTTTACTGTAGGAGTTCTTCCAGTCTCAAATACCACCTAAACGCAAAGCATCCCTTAGCTAATGCGGAAGATGCCGGGCCAAGCACTGATGTAGCGCAGGGGAAGAGTCGTCGTCAAACTACGATGTTCGAGTGCAACCGAGGCAAGCCCATCAGCACAGCTCTAACAGCTTTCTCAAGCAGTTTGTGATGCATTTTGGAAACAGGAGATGAGCTCCTGGTCTAATGCGCCACCTGGCTTGAGAAACCCGTTCTCAAAGACTTACTTTTAGTCATTATTTGGGTAGCACACATAATTCAAATGAGCTATTTTAATCTAGATTAATCTAGATTAACGCCAAGATTACAGTGAGATTAATCTAGATTAAAAAAATGAATCTATGCCCACCACTAATACGATCTCATCCTCATCCTCACCCTTCTCAGGGACACAACATGAGTCTCCATGGAAACATCCCAGCTCCTAGTGCACACACACACACATCAGAACATCACACACTCATTCACACACACTCACAAACATCACACACACATACCAGAATGTATTGCCTAATTACACTATGACATTGTTTTATATAGGTATTCATTAACTATATACACAGTGGTGCATGCTATCAGCATTTTGATAGTAATATATTCATACAGACATTATTCTGGGTTCTATTCCAAACAGGGTCAGTGGCTTCACCTATTTTGATGCATCAATGTACATTCTATTGTGTTACCTGTGTTTTCATTATACTTATTACTTATTCTGTAACTGTACATTGTGAGTTACCTGGGCACTAATAAAGTGAATGAAAGTGAACACCCAATGTAAATGTGTTGGTATTTATGGTTACTTCTACGTAAACTGAAAAATGTGGCCTACACTATTTTATTCCTCTCAAAGGGGTGTTTTTTTGTTTCTAACCTTTCAGCTTGGTTCCTTGAGACTTGTGTCTTGGAAAACAACAAGAGCTCTGGCCTCATGGTCACGTTGCTTCAGAAAATAACTTTACACAGAATTACAGATAACTTCATGCACTGTTAACTCAGATTGGTACATTGTCACCGCACCTGTTCCCATAGCGACAAAAGCGTGCAAACCGACCCTACGGCAGGGTGGGAAACATCCTTTTTAAACACAAGTAAAACTATATAAATATAAACATCCCTGTATATGACAAAGGGCATAGAACCACCCCCAAAACAATAGCTAGGTTGTAGTTACCGAGCACAAGTCATCTACATGAAACCTAACTTGACTGAACCACACAGACGATTGCACCTTTTTCATTTTTTAAATTTCTTTATGGAGACACGCCCCCAGGCTGTCAAGCCAATGAGAGAGGAGGAGTAGAACATCTCTGAGTCTAAAGGGAGGAGGATACAAACCACTGTAATGCCATCTCAGCATCCTAAAAAACACTAACGTCTCAAATTCGTGGGAGGTGGGAGGACTCTTATATTTCTAGAACCAGACCTGCCACTCAGCCCAGGGCAGCAGGTAAGAACTGAGTCCAGGAGAGGGGGAGGAGGCAGGGAGAGAAGGGAGGAGGGGGGCAGGACTGTTGTATTTCTATAACCAGAACAAAAGGAAAGAGGGAGGGGTCTGATGATTGGAGAGAGATGGTTGAACTGATGAGAGACAGAGAGAGAGAGAGAGAGAGAGAGAGAGAGAGAGAGAGAGAGGTGGGAGAAAAGGAGGAAAGAGAAAGATAGGAAAGAGTATTTAAAATCTCAGCCCAAAAACAGATTTGTCTTCTACCTATGAATGTTTGTGAGTTTAGGTAGATGATGATATTGGAGTGTGTGTGTGTGTATGACAGTGTGTGTGTATGAGTGTGTGTGTGTCTTACCTGCGTAGGGCACTACAGATCTCCGAGGGGAATGATTTCTTCGTTGATAAAAAACTTGATGGTCTCCTCCTCCCAGTCGTCCATGTTGCTGTCCAGCTCGTCCGTGTCCACTCCTGGAGAGAGAGGTCAGGGGTCAGGTGAGGGGTCATGGTTAGAGGTGAGGGGCAGGTGTACATCTCAACTCGTCTGAAATATATGGCATCCCGGCAACGATTAGCTGTCAAGAGACACCGATTAACAGTTCATCCCGTTAATTAACGGTTAGTATCCTACCAAAATCGTTACTTGGAGCCTTCCCAAGTGTTGACTGAACGCGAAAGTCTACCGGTTTACCTTTAGAAGAGGTACCATGCCTCCCGCTGCTCCTATACCACCCCGGTGTCTTACAGAGTGGGTTACTGGGCGTCCGGTCGGTGGGTGAGACAGTTCACCAGAGCGGAGCAGCAACGGAGCCACTGGAGGAGAGAGAACTCCAAATACAAACCCTCGCCAGATGTCTTGTCAAAAGACTCAGTGGTTTGCTTTGTTTCAACAGGTCCAACAGTTCCAAAAGTACCTGAATGAGTGTTAGGTTCAAATATTATGACATTATTCGTCAATACCACACAGAAACCATAAAGTCTCTCAGCATAGGGGATTTATGTCGGGGGGGTTTTTCTCCATGGAAACAGTCCCACTCCTGTTCCAACACACCTGTGTGACATGATGGGGTGTGGTCGAGGGTAACACTCACACACAAATCAGAACATCACACACACACACCAGAACATTTTGCCTAATTACAGCATGACATAGTTATCGATAGGTATTCATTAACTATAGGCCTATATACACAGTGGTGTAAGCTATCAGTATTTTTATAGTAATGTAATGTTTTGTAGTAATGTTTGCTTATTTTGATATGCATCAATGTACATTTCCCAGTCCCACAGGGAAAAGGGTCCAACTTCAGCGCTCTCTCCTCAGCCCTCCCTAAACCAGAACTCTCTCATCAGGCCCCTCTAAACCAGAACTCTGAGGCCCCTCTAAACCAGAACTCTCTCCTCAGGCCCCTCTAAACCAGAACTCTCTCCTCAGGCCCCTCTAAACCAGAACTCTCTCCTCAGGCCCCTCTAAACCAGAACTTTCTCCTCAGGCCCCTCTAAACCGGAACTCTCTCCTCAGGCCCCTCTTATCAGGTGTAGCCACGATAGGACTAGGACTTTTGACTTTTAGTAGGTAGTGCAAATGCCCAGCAAAGTAGCCTATTGCATGCAGTATCTGCATACAATCGGGAAATGGTTTTGTGGGTCCAAATAGCCAGAAAAGTATGCTGACTCCCATGGAAATGCAGAATGGTACCTGAGCAGAACATGCTGGCATTTTGGGGTCACTGTGTCATGAGATATAGGCCTGCTAGGCTAAGTAGTATGGTATGATGGGTATGTGGACGTAACATAGTGATGGATAGTCAGAAATTGTGATCAGGCTATCAAGATCGACTTCTTTTCCTGTATCTGTCTTTTTTCTCTCTCGATTGGTTGAGCCTGTGTGGTGCTTTCAGACATGGCCGAAGAAACCGGGGAGCTAGCAACGGATGGAGAGCAAGCAGAAGCGTATTTTCATAAGAAAAGGGCTAAATGTACGCCGGAAGAGGAGGCGAAGCTCGAAAGGCAACACTTTTGGAAAGTGATCGATGCGTTTAGATATTATAGGTACTGCAATGACACGATAACGTTACACAATGATTTTAACATAAGAACTGGCAGGCTAACTGGCTAGCTTGATAGCTAGCTAACCCACCACAACAAAGTTCACATGTACAGTCGCTTGTTTCTCGCCATTATTTTGAATAATAATGACCATGTCATTTAGACGTTTTTTACTGACAGTAAAAAAAAAAAAATCAAGCTAGCTATGTGGTGCTATATAATCGTTTTCATAACGGCGATGTGTGGAAATTGTTCGCGCTAGAGCTAGCTTGAAGTGCTAGGATCCTTGACAAGTTGGCACGCTTTGTTTTATATATTGTCATGTCATATTGTCGTAAATAGCGTCCTAACTGCTATTCCAGAATCCATGTACAAGAGCGTGTGAAGCGCGCAGAGAGTCAGTACCGAAGTCTTCCACAGCACCATCAGATGCTTCTCCCGGCGGTCCCGTCCAACCTCGCCCGCATCCAGTACTGTGTGGACCACAACCAGGATGTACTGCAAGCCATCGTACTCAACTGTGTCCACATGTTCGAGAATATGGAATACGGCGAAGAGGTGAGACTGACTTAACACACACTCAGTACACGCCACCTTCAGTGTCAGCATAATGTCCGTTTATCCTTTGTAATGGTCCCTTTGTGTCGTTAGGACGACCTAAGGAAGGTGCGGCCATCCACGACGTTCGACATGGACAAGCTCAAGTCAACCATCAAGCAGTTTGTGCGAGACTGGAGTGAGGCGGGTCAGGCAGAGAGAGACTCCTGCTACCTGCCCCTCATCCAGGAAGTCCAGAGACTCTTCCCCAGTGACCAATAGTGAGAAGACGCACACACACACACTTGTGCACACATTTGACATTTACGTTTAGTTTATTTGAGTGTTGTTTTGACATGATGTATTCCTGATGTGTATGCTGGTTTTCTGTCCAGTGACTTGTCGAAGGTGAGCGTGCTTGTGCCAGGGGCGGGGCTTGGGCGGCTGGCGTGGGAAATCGCTCGCCTTGGCTACGTCTGCCAAGGCAATGAGTGGAGCTTCTTCATGCTCTTCTCTTCCAACTTTGTCCTCAACAGGTATTTCTGTCTGTCACACACACAAAACACACACACACACAGAGGCGCTGTTGGATGAGTTGCTTCTATGTGTCATATTGATTAAATTTTCAGACGTAAATGTGTTTAATTAATTCAGAACCTCAGCAAATTGTGAAGAATGGGAAGGATATAGAAACATTTTAACTAAGAAGATATTACACTCGAATTTGCAGAAGAAAATTTGTCCCAATAGTATTAAGGTTCTCTTCAGAAAGTGCATGAATATTTGACCTCAAACTCTCCTCCTTCTCTGCAGATGTGACAAGGTCAACTCCTTCACCTTGTATCCGTGGATACACCAGTTCAGCAACATCAAGAGGTCAGCTGACCAGACCCGGCCAATCACCTTCCCCGATGTCAACCCCCAGAGCCTGCCTCCAACCTCTGACTTCTCCATGGTTGCCGGAGACTTCCAGGAAGTGTACACCGAGCCAGGTGAGTGAGATTTGAACCCCAGCGTGGCCCAGCGAGGGAAAAAGCTACACTGGCGAGTGATACCCCCGACACCTGTTCCACCCCCACACAAACATCTCGATGTTTATCTCTACAGAGTCCTGGGACTGCGTGGCCACATGCTTCTTCATCGACACGGCTCACAACGTCGTTGACTACATCGAGACCATCTGGAACATTCTCAAACCCGGCGGCGTCTGGATCAATCTGGGTGAGACCTCAACCCTGAACAGACCATACGCCTCAACAGTGGTCAGTTTTCTGGATTCTCATCCTAAGCACACGTAGCAGTTTTTTGTTTCTGTTTGGTCTCCACGATGGGATACACTAGCTGGTGAATGTGTGAATGTGCAGTTCCTTAATAATACCAGGTGAATGTGTGAATTACCATTGAATACAGAGGTTACAGTAATGTCAATATATAATAGTAGGTGAATGGCTGGTGAATAGCTAGTGAATGAGGTTATAATAATGTTAATACTTAGTTAATAGTTGGTGAATTACTGGTGACAGGGTGAATGGCTGCTGAATGTGTGCGAGGCTTCACTAAACCAAGGTTGTGCTTTCGCTCGGCTGCCCAGGGCCTCTGCTCTACCACTTTGAGAACATGGCCAACGAGCTGTCCATCGAGCTGAGCTACGAGGACGTGAGGGCGGCCATCATTAAATACGGCTTCGACATGGAGGTGAGTGGGAGGGGACGTGAACAGACACCCTGATGCACCTCAGCTCCTGCAGTCTCAAACACTGCTGCCGTCACTAATGAGCTGTAAGATTTGTGCTGATTAGCCGGTCTGGGTGATTGGAATCAGCCAAGTGGATGGGTGGAAGCTCCACTTTCTGAACCAGAAATGTCCACAACTATTTAATGCAGGGCTGTCCAACGCAGTTCCTAGAGGTCAACCCTCCTGTAGGTTTACCTACCTCCAAACCCAGTTGGAACTAACCCGATTCAGCTCTGTCAACCAGCTAATCATAAGAATCTGCTGTGACAACATAGGATTTGAACAAAAAGTTTGTATAAGAACGGTAACTCTCTCAGGGAACAGGGTTTTCCAGTCCTGATGAACGAGACGTGTTCTGATGCTCGAGTGTAACGTGCGTGAACATGTTTAAGACGTCCCTGATCCGTTACAGGTGGAGAGGGAGTCAGTCCACACCACCTACACGGAGAACGCCTGCTCCATGCTCAAGTACCTGTACGACTGTGTCTTCTTCGTGGCTCGGAAACCCGCCCACCTGTACGCCGATGCCAACGGTCTCCAGGAAGTGCCGCAGGGCCACCCGGCGGCGGCGTCGCCGCGGCGGCAAGAGTCTGGCGACAGTCTGACGTGACGTCCGGCGCGGGCCGAGCGACGTCACCCAGAACGGAGAGCGAGGCACGCGATGATAAAAACGAAGCGGAGAACTAAGGAAACACCACGACATGGAGTGGATTGATGTTGGTGATTTTTTTCCCCGTTATTTTTTGTATCACGTCATCGCTGAAGCTGCCAGTTTCCCCCTCCACTCACTGTCTGAGAAGTGTGTGTGCTTGGTTAAGGACAGAAGATGCACCCTTAAGCACAGAAGTACACACTTGGTCACAAGTTTCACATTGTGACATTGCAATGCCATGTGTGGGTTTGGACAGAATGATGAGTCATGATGTAGTGAGAGTTTTGTGGAATTTTATTGTACTACGTTAGTGGTGGTATAGACATGCAATATTACTGACAGGTGACAGACTATTGACCAGATCTGTATGCATTTTTTTCAGCCTGCCAGTAATATGTGCCATAGTTGTGGAGTGATTACTGTGGAGTTCCATGGCCTGAATTGTCTGCATCACACACCCAATGTATTTATTGCAAAACATAGTATCACCAAGTTATGCTATGACTGGGAATCCTGAGCCTAGCAAATGCGTCTTAGCATCTAGTTGTCTGTCTGCTGGTGATAAGGGGTTTGAAAATAAAAGTTGTTTTAAACTTTAAGGCGGGACTCTGAATGAGTTCCAGCATTACTTATTGGATTTTGCGTCATAATAAAGACATACACTTTTAAAAATAGTTTTGTTGTTTGGCACATTTTTATGGTAGTTTGTTTTAAACATGTTATTTATATAGTGATTATAGTGGATGCGCAACAACTTGGTGGTGGGCGGACATGGACGCCGGATACGCGCTCCCATTGGATAGATTCACCACCCTACGTCGAGCTCCAACTCACTTTCGCACGATGTGTTCCTAGTGATTATTGAAGTCGTAAACGGCATCTGCGACTACTGACTCGCTGAAGTTAACAAATCAACTTCTCCGACTACCTGTGATATACATGTGGAGCTTGCATTCATGACGAAAAGGCGAGCAGAGCAAGTTTTGTTTAACGACGTTCCCTCCAAAAGATGCGTCTGCTTATCAGGCTGCTTTGATACGCAGTTAGAAAGCATGGCTGCAACCGGGGGCTTGAGTCCGCCATCCTTGCTCGCTTTGTTGGGTAGTCGGTGCAGAAAGAGGCCGTTTTATTTCGAAGACGAAGAGGAACATCGTGGAAAGATGCAGCCACGTAAGATTGCAACCATCGACCACCGTATGTGCGCGTCGTTTGATTCGCCGACTATGAGTTCTGGAAGCTTCCTAGACAGGAGCTGTGCAAATTCGGCATCTTCATCAACAAATTCCAAGAAACGTGCACGAGAGGACTCAAGCATTTCCAAAACCGCTTCTCCTGAAGTTGTAAGTAGGCCAGTTGTGGGATGTGTATGTGTACTAGTTCGAATACGCTTGCTAACAAATCCACGAAGACACCAATTTCTTATGACCGCTAGATGTCGCTAGTAGCACACGCTGTTGCCTTTCACTTGGGTATATTTCATCCAGATTATCTTCTTGTGTCTTAACCCTTTACTAAAGTATATAGTGCCGAGTTGACCAAGACTTCTTAATGCAAACTAAACCTGTCTCATTTGTAATACTTCCTCTTTCTTTTCATGTTCACCCAAGGCCACACACAAACACGTGAACAAGGAAGAAGATGACTTGAGCCGTTTCAACTCATTTCAGTACTGGCGGATGCCCTTGCCACAATTGGATCTGTCTCTAATAAACACCGGAGATATGGAGGACACTAATAAACTGTCCTGTGTCAAAGACTCCTCTGATGCCATGGAGACCTGAGACGAATCAAACTGGACTTGACACACACACTGACATGCACACAGCACTGTCACAATTAGTGTAGCATAGCCTAAATAAGAACAACACTATGGACAATGTATTATGATGGTTCTGACTTGTCTAGTTATAGACTCCCCAATAACATTGAGTTAAACACACACACCATAATACATCACACAAGCCGTATACACTGTATTTGAGTGCGACTCAGCCTCAAGAAAGAAGACTTTCTCACTTTTTTACAAGTTAAATTTGAGTGGTATGTGAATCTTTTGATGTTTCTGTTCTGACGATAAAGATATGGCCTAACACCTTGTGCTCTCGTTTGTAACGAACATCCAGTTTGCTGATGTCTTGAGTTTCAACTCCAAATGAACGGTTTTAGCTGTAGGTACTTTAATACGCTTGTCAAAACCGATAAGGTTTTTGGAAGGAACCGAGATCAAGAAATGTGAGAAGCAGTCCCAACGTGACGAGTCACAGCAATAAATCAATTCAGTTGTTTCCATGAAAAAATCCCTGTGTCCAGTTTATCACTAATTGTAGCTTGCTATCTGATGGAGTCGCCTTACATTCCAGAACAGGATGTTGTTTAGATTAAGGAACACACATCTAGTCGTGTTTGTGTTTAGCTAAAGTAACTTATTAATGATTATTAATGATGTGCTATACTTAGCCTTGCCTACATGATAAGAAGTGTAGCCTATTGTGGATGATGTCCTCACCACTGAGGGTGGAGCTCGGTGGGTAGAGCCCTCGACTGCAGATCAACAGGTCTCAGGTTCAAATGATCACAACAAATCTATATGGATTAAATCATACAAATGTATGAAAATAACATGCATCGCACACAAAGGCATCTGAAATGTTTAGTTATATATCACTCCACATAAATGTCACACTTGGTGTCATATGACCATCGGGGTCATTGGATGGGGAAAGAGTACTTTCCTATATGCAGACGTTTCAAGTTGGATTTGTAACGATTTTGTGTTGGCCTGTGATATTTGACTTAGATTTTTAGCAAAGTGTCACAGTTGTTAGGCTAATTATAGGCCTACTGATAAAGACTGATTGAATCCCATGACAGCTGAGATTATGGAAAACTGCTACTGCGCAGACATCCAGTGGCGTTAACGCGTGTCATTACTTCAAGGTAGGTCAAGGATGGACCTGCGTGAAGTTGGCCCCCAACGCGAAACATCGTCACTGCTAAATATGTTTATGGACGGGGTCATGAACTCCTCAAGGACTTTCCAAGAGAATCCTGACTACCTTTGGACCCGAGGAGGCTACGCTTGGACCAGAAATGGACTAAACCCCTCCCCCGTTGAGAGACAGGCCAATGGAGAGCAGGGAAGGTAATCGAGTTAGTGATGTGTGAAGTGCGCTTACCTGTCCTAGGTAAATACACTTGTGCCAGCGGCGCACGAGCCCATGTTAATTCATCTCCCACAATGGTAAGCTTGACCTTCTCTTCTAAACTGTGTGCATGCTGTGTTTAATCCCGAAATGGATGTAATTCGAATGTATGTATATACATGTATGAGGGGAAGTCAGGTGGCTGAGCGGTGAGGGAATCGGGCTAGTAATCCGAAGGTTGCCAGTTCGATTCCCGGTCATGCTAACTGACGTTGTGTCCTTGGGCAAGGCACTTCACCCTACTTGCCTCGGGGGAATGTCCCTGTACTTACTGTAAATCGCTCTGGATAAGACCGTCTGCTAAATGACTACATGTATGTGTAGCACATCCATCAATGGACTCATTCAGTTCTGGTTGAGCTCGAAGTAGTTGGAGAACCGACTTCATATTCATTATCGTTAATTGCTCCAAGAGTATTTTTAAAGCACGTGCAACAACTGCAGTTGAACTATATGTTGCAGGTGTTTTGCTTCAAGACAAAAACGGTAAGCAACACCTCGCACTGACGGGTAGGTCGGTAAGGCCTATTCGTGAAGTCATCTGGAAACACTAGTCTGTTCCTATCTGTAATTGCGCGTAAGGTGAGAGCAATAGACCAAAGAGGGGGTGGTGTACACACACACACACGCAGGCACAACAACTGATGCGCCTCAGGTGTTGTTTGTGGATATTCCAGAGCTGTAAACCTGATGTGGCGGCTGATACAATCGCGAGTCCCCTCTGTTTAGTTATGACACAGAGCCGCTTTGGCCTGAATCTCTCCTCGCCGCAGGAAGCGTACGTTTCCTATGTGTGTTTGCAGCTATGCGAGTTTGCTGCAAGGGCTATTGTTACATTTCGGTCAGGTTCCGTAAGGGAAATACTTGGTGGGCTCTGGATAATTTTGGGAACATGAATAGGTCAGAGTATCAAAGCGATGCTGGGGGATAGAGAGACAGGGAGGGAGGGAGGGAGAGAGAGAGAGAGAGACGGGAGTGGGAGAGAGGGACGTGGACTACAATCTTACTTTTCGCTGGTCAGATTGTGGACTTCAGAGGATTGTTTCTTGGTGTAGTTTCTTGGAAGCCTAACAATGTTTAATCAACACAGTGAACAAATAGGTCACCAAAACCTCCCTAAAAAGGTGATTATTGGTTGTACTTAGTAGCTTACTAGTTTAGTCTTGTCCTAGAAAGACACTGTTATTATTTGGTTAACTGTCTGAAATGACTAATGATTCTTCCTATTCCAGTCACGCAAGTGTTGGATAGAAAACACGTTCTACAAGAGAGAGTGTGTGAAGTTCATCCCAGCATGTCGAGATCTCCACAGGTGATCTGGAATCAGAGGACATTGTTAATAACTGTTAATAACTGTTAACAAGTCATTCATTTTCAACTAGGAACGGTTTATATCAAATCAGTATTTCACACTGCAGAACTGGCAACTGTTCAGCTCCTTCCTGGAAAGCAGTCTTCATGGAGACTTTTATGACCCAAACTTCCCTCTTTATTGCAGATGCTATCCCGTGTGTCAAGTGTGCCAGAACCTAATAAGGTAGGATTTGACAGTGTGTGTCTGTGTGCCTGTGTGTCAGCAAGCTGTGTGAACAGTTCAGAAATTGCTCAACACATCGTCACACAAGTGTATTGTGCGGAAAGCAAGGGGTGTTTCCGAGTTCGGCTTTGCAGATAAACAATAGTACCCCCCCCCCCCCCCCCCCCCCCCCCTCCCCTGCAGATGCTGCTGTGGTCGTCTGCTGGGGGAACACACTTGGCTGGACGCGGGCCCCCCCCTCTCCCTCTCTGCTGGGGCGGGTGAGGAGGAGAGCTGGTCGGTACAGCAGCACACTAGGACCAGCACCACCGATGCCTACGGAACCATCGAGTTCCAGGACAGCGCCAAACGAGCCTGCCGGGCAAAGGTGTGTGTGTGTGTGCGTTTTACATGTGTAATTGTGTGTTTTTGTATGTGTGTTTTGCGTGTTTTTTTGTGTCCGTGGGGGTGTTTCGTGAGTGTGCTTTCCGTGCGTCATTGTGCGTTTTGGACGTGTGTGTCTTCCGTGTGGGTGTGTGCTTGTTTTGTGTGTCTGTTTTGTGTGCGTCTCCTGTGCGCGCGCGCGTCTCTTTGGTTTCTTTGCGTTGTGTGTGTGTGTGTGTGCTGCTTCCGCACACGCTGGATGTCTCCGCGTGACGGTCACGTCCAGCGATGTGCGCGCGCGTGTGTGTGTGTGTGTTGCGGCTGCAGTACGTCCGTGTTGCCGTGGACACCAAGGCGGAGGCCCTGCTCCAGCTGATGCTGAGGGAGTGGCAGATGGTCAGACCCAAGCTTCTCCTCTCCATCCACGGGGGGGCTGAGAACTTCTCCCTGCCCCCTAAAGTCAAGCAGGCCTTCAGCAGGGGCCTGGTTAAGGCTGCCCAGAGCACTGGAGCATGGATACTCACGGATGGCATCAACACAGGTGTGTGTGACTGTCTGTGTGTCTGAGTATGTGTACGTCTAAGCGTATCCAACTCCCCGAACCCCCCTACCTCGGAAGTGCTCGTCACCTGCGGCCCCGTCCTCCAGGTGTGTCCCGGTACGTGGGAGAGGCCCTGAAGGCCCACGGCAGCCTGGACCTCCGCAGAAGGAACACCCTGGGGGTCACCCCCTGGGGCGTGGTGGAGGACCACTGGGAGCTCATCGGCCCAGACGTGAGTCCTGGCGCTCAGAGCAAGACTTGGTGTGTGGGGGTACGATGATGTCGAATGGTACCGTACATACACATGTGTACTGTACACCCTGAGAGCCCAAATCTTATGACCCACCTGCCTCATATGCTGTGTGGTGATGTGTGGTGATGGTGTCTTGCTCCTGTCCTGTAGCTTCTCAAGCCCTACCAGCCCCTTCTGGAAAACCCCCTGAGCAAGCGTGCGTTCCTGAACGGCCTGCACTCCCACTTCCTGTTGGTGGACGATGGAACTCTGGGTAAAAATGGCTGCCAGCGGGAGTTCAGGAGGAGGCTGGAGAGACATATTCAGACGCAGAAGATCCACCCCAGTGAGTCTCAGTGTGTGTGTGTGTGTGTGTGTGAGTGAGGGTAAGGGTGTGTGTGCTATTGTGGCGTTTGTGTGTTTGGGGTCGGTGCGAGCGTTGGTGTTTTTGAGTGTGGATGTGCATGTCTGTCAGGTGCGCGTGGTCTGTTTGCGTGAAGGCGGGCCTGGTCTGTGCGAGGACGTGTAGGTGCGTGTGCGTGTGTGCGCGGCCCTTCTCAAGCCATCCCCCACGTGGCAGGGCTGAAGCAGGGGGTGCCCACGGTGTGCGTGGTGGTGGAGGGCGGCCCTGGCCTCGTCGCCACGGTGCTCGACTACGTGAGCAGCGTGCCTCCCGTGCCAGTCTTGGTCTTCGAGGGGTCGGGCAGGGCGGCCGACCTGCTGGCCTTCCTCCACAAGCAGACAGCCCTGGATAGGTAGGGGGGTCCACCTCACTTTCACAAACACCTTTTTATTATTATCGAGGTCAGCGGGTCGAACCACAGGGCGGGTAAGAGAGGGCGGAAGCGATACTGACGCCTTTTAGGGTTAGACTAGTCGAGTGACGGTGTGTGTGTGTGTGTGTGTGCAGACAGCTGGACGCCGACATCCAGGAAGACCTCCTGGTGAGGATCGAGGGCGTGTTTGGTCTGGAGAGCGACGAGGCGGCCCAACTCTGCGGCGTGCTCATGGAGTGCATGGAGCACCGCCAGTCTGTGAGTACCCGTGTGTGTGTGTGTGTGTCTGCGTTTGTGTATGCCAACTTGTGTGTGTGTGTATCTACGAGTACTGCAGTTGTCGGTCCCTCTCTGTGAAATAACGGCGAGCTCCTCTCCCACGTCCAGATCACAATTTTTGACTCGGAGTCGGAGGAGCACCAGGAGCCGGACATAGCCATACTGACCACCACTCTGAAAGGTGGATCTTCTCTCCTGTCCTCTGCACCGTACATGACCTAACAGAAGGCCCTGACAGGATGTTACAAACAGAAAAACACACACACACACGCACACACACACACAGCGTGCATGACCTAATATCCTGACAGGATATTAGCCAACAAACGCGGCTACTCACACAAACAAACACATTTGTTATTATTAATATAGATAACAACGCTAGTCCCCCTCAGCCAAGGACTGGTGAACTCTGTCACAGTCATAAACGCTGACAGATTCCATTGGCTCCCGTCAGATGTGTGCCGGCGGCTGTGCTTTCCTGATTGGCTGCCTGTGTGATTGACAGGAACCAAGGCCAGTCCAGCGTCACAGCTGAGCATGACCCTGGCATGGGACCGGGCGGACATTGCCAACACACACGTCCTGGTGTATGGACAGCACTGGCAGGTCAGACAGCCGAGTGTGTGTGTGTGTGTGTCGGGATGTACTGTATATGCATGTATGTATGTACAGTATTTGTATGTGTGTATACATGTATGCGTGACTTCATGTGTGTGTGTGTCACTTTGGCATTCTGACACGCGGTCATCTCAAACAGTTAAATGCCCAAAAGTCAGCGTTCTTCAGACACAATCAAATGGTTTCCTTGGTGTCATCAGATAATCTCGTCAGTCACAACAATGGTCCGTCCCCTGTAGACAGCATCAAAGTACAAAAGGGTGACAACATTGATCTGTCCTATATTGGCACACACAGTGTGTGTGTGTGTGCGTTTGGGTGTATGTATGTGTGTACATGTATGTGTAAGTGTGTGCATGCGTGTGTGTATAAGTACGTGTGTGTGCTAGTATGTGCGTGTATAAGTACGTGTGTGTATAAGTGCATGTGTGTGCGTGTGTGTGTACCCACCTCCTGACTGCTTCAGGCGTGCCGCCCCCCCCCCCCCCCCCCGCCCCCCCCCCCCCCCAGGTGGGCTCTCTGGAGCAGGCCATGCTGAACGCTCTGCTCATGGACCGCGTGGCCTTCGTCAAGCTGCTCATTGACCACGGCATGACCATGAACCGCTTCCTGTCTGTGGAGAGGCTGGAGCAGCTCTACAACACTGTAACCACCTCCCCCCTCTCTCCTTTTCTTCTCTCTCTCTCTCTCTCTCTCTCTCTCTCTCTCTCTCTCTCTCTCTCTCTCTCTCTCTCTCTCTCTCTCTTCTCGTTATCCACCCTTCCTCCTATTCTTTCTTCCTCTTGAAGCCACAATAGCGGCGGCATATTCCAGTTTGCCGTAACATTGGATATAATTGCAATCACAGTAATGCATTCTAAGTAGGCTTCTGGTTTCCCTGTTGTTTTGGACCAATTATAGATGCATTATTTCAGAGCCGTTATTTGGCTGTAAATGTATACCCTAGTAACTAGAAGCAGGCCTGGTGTTGCTGTCTTTCATAGCTGTTGTTCAGATCACAGCGTGTGTCGTGGCATGGGGCGCTTGATGTTGGCCTCTTTTTTTAATCTAAAGATCAAAATCACGTTTAATATTTAATCACCTTAGACCTAACATGCCCACTAGAAGCCCTCTAGTCATGAACCTTCTGACAGAACCAAACTAAATGGTACAAACACGAAGGATAAACATGTCTACTTCCTTTCTCCCAGCCAAAAGGAGTGACAGACAACTTCCTCTGTCACCTCGTGGAAGATGCTAAACAGGTGAGTGGCCTAAGCAGACAGGGTTGTAGGTTGCACTTTGGTCTGGTGGATGTTTGTCTGTGACAGTTGTGTATGTTTTCTGAGTGTGTCTGTGTGCTTCCGTCTCTTGCGTGCGTGTGTGTGTCGGTCTCCCTGTGTGTGGGTGTGTCTCTTTGTGTGTGTGTGTGTGTCTGTGTCCGCGTGCGTCTAGACTCATCTCCCGGCAGGATACAAGCTCTCCATCATCGACGTAGGCATGGTGATCGAGTACCTGATGGGCGGGGCCTATCGTAGCTCCTACACACGCAAGCAGTTCCGGGCGGCGTACGACCGCCTTCACGTCCGCACCAAGGTGATGAGGGGGACGCCTTCCCGCCTGGCCGCCTGACCGCCTGACCGCCTGGCCCGCACCTTCTGCTGAACCGTCCTGACTCAGCCGTTCTTCTCCCCCCCCCGACAGGAACCGGTTCGGGATGGGACGGGACCCCCGACCAAGGGGAGGAGGCCGGGCGCCCCCCCCCCCTCAGCCAGGCCCCGGCACCAGCGACCCCCGGCACCCCTCCCACTTTTACCGCACGGCGAAGCCGTACGAGCGCAAGGTCTCCTTTAAACACGCTCTACCTTGTGTTAGTGGGAGCTTTGCTCAAAACGGCTATAGGGCGTTTAAGGCCGACGTGGTCCAGCCTTATTGTGCTCTGACGAGCTCCAGCTGAAATGACCCTTTTTGGCCCTGTTGTCCTCTTCTCCCATCTCCTCTTCCTCCTCCACCTCCTCCTCTCCCTCCCCCTTCTCCCCAGGAAAAGGGCGTGGTTTCGGGGGAGCCGAAGGAGACCCCTCCCCAGCGGCGGGACGACTCCCGTCTTTTTGTTTACAACTTCAACGACCTGTTTGTGTGGGCCGTGCTGCAGCGGCGCCAGCAGATGGCGCTGTTCCTGTGGCGGCACGGCGAGGAGGCCCTGGCCCGCGCCACCGTGGCCTGCAAGCTGTACCGCTCCATGGCCCTGGAGGCTCGGCAGAGCCACATGGCCGACAGCATCGCCGACGAGTTCAAGACCTATTCCATGTGCGTGTGTGTGTGTGTGTGGGGGGAGGGGGTGGGGTGGGCTTTTGCACCAAATGTGTTTTTCTGTGTGTGTGTGTGTGTGTTTCCCCCGGTTAGGTTTTTCACACGTGGGTGCGTGTTTTCGAAAGCACCTGTTCCCCGTGTGTATTTGACATGCGTGTGTTCCCCCGTGTGTTTCTTTTGGGTTGGGGGTGTGTTTTCAATCGCGCGCTCACGCGCTCCACCTTCCCCCCGTCAGGGAGTTCGGACAGCTGGCCGTGGACCTGCTCGACTGCGCCTTCCGACAGAACGCCCACATGGCCATGAAGCTGCTCACCTCCGACATGGAGTGCTGGAGCCACTTCACCTGTCTCCAGGTGGCCGTGTCCTGCCGCCTGCGGGAATTCGTGTCCCACTCCTGCACCCAGGCGCTCCTCACCGACCTGTGGACCGGCCGGCTCAACATGAGGAAGAACTCCTACTTCAAGGTAAAGCCGGAAGGACGGAGAGGGGGACCTGTTTTTTTGACGGCTGCGGGAGAAAGTTGTGGAACGGTGGGATTGTCGGTTTCGGTTCTGGGTTTATTACATTTACATTTAGTCATTTAGCAGACGCTCTTATCTAGAGCGACTTACAGTAAAGTACAGGGACATTCCCCCGAGGCAAGTAGGGTGAAGTGCCTTGCCCAAGGACACAACGTCATTTTGCACGGCCGGGAATCGAACTGGAAACCTTCTGAATACTAGCCCGCTTCCCTAACCGCTCAGCCACCTGACTCCCTTATTAGCTCTCACGTAACAGGTTTAGGGTGTCACAGGGTAGGTCCACGACCGAGCCATGTCAAGTGATGACACCATCTGGAGTGATGCTGATTTAACATTGTGACAATCGTTTCCATGTTTTTGGAATAGAAACTGTGTGGTGCCAGTCAGTAATATCATGTTTACTGTAGTAGCTCACATCACGTGACAGTGTTTTCATTTCAGCCTGAACCAGGTCCTTGCTGTCCCAGGTGCAGCTAGGTCCGGGTCAGTCAGACGATGATGTCCACCTGTCTGCCTGTCTGTTTGCCTGTCTGTTTGCCTGTCTGCCTGTCTGTTTGCCTGTCTGCCTGTCTGCCTGCCTGCCTGCCTGTCTGCCTGTCTGTTTGCCTGTCTGCCTGTCTCTCTGTCTGCCTGTCTGCCTGTCCTCAGATCATCCTCGGTCTCCTCCTGCCCCCTGCCATCCTGCTGCTCGAGTTCAACAGCCCCGCCCAGATGTCCCACGTGCCCCAATCGCAGGAGGCGATGCAGTTTGGGTGGGACTCTGCTAAGCCAATGACAGCCAAGGAGACAGGAGAAAAGGTCTAAAAGCATCTGCTACATGAAGACATTACAATAACCGTCCCCTCCCCCCTTCCTGTTGGATGTTGACGCCCCTTCCGTGCGTGTGGCGTGCAGGGTGTGGCCGACGCAGAGAAGGGGAGGACATCCGACCCAGTGCCCGGCTCCTTCCGGGCCTCGTCCTATTGGCTGCGCTGGACCAGGAAGTTCTACGAGTTCTACACGGCTCCAGTCGTCAAATTCTGGTTCCACACGGTTGGTGTCTCCCGCGCAGTAACGCGTGAACACAGTGCTGGGTCTTGTGTTCACCTCAGGGAGCCTGTCTGGGTCAAAGAGGGATTCACTTACTGTATCAGCTACTATTGATTACTATCAGTTGATATTGACCTTGTTTTATTATTGGAGTCTACATGTTGTTTCATATGTGGCACAGTTTTACTGTTTTACAATCTCGCTAGCAAAATGACCTCAGAGCTCATGTGTTGCTTAGGGATAGGTATAGTGGTTTAGTGGTAGAGCATTTGACTACAGATGAAGCGGTCACAGGTTTGAAACCTCCCCCTTTACCTGACCTTGCTAAAAGAACACATTATTATCGGGATTGTTTTTCTCTGTGTTAAATGTGTATTTGTTGGATTTGTTGAATGTGAGACTTGATGTGTCTATCTGGGTGGTTTGTGTTGTGTGGGTGTCTGTGGAGCAGATGTCCTACCTGGTGTTCCTCATGCTGTTCGCCTACATGGTGCTGGTGAAGCTGGAGGACCGGCCCAGCTGGCCGGAGTGGCTGGTGATCGCCTACATCCTGTCCACCGCCCTGGAGAAGACCCGTGAGGTGAGGGCCAGCTCTGGAGGGAGAGGAGGAGCAGCGCTCTCCTTCAGCTGGCTCCCACCACGGGGTCTGGAGTCCACCTCGCTCTCTCGCTCTTTCTCTTTCCCCCTCTCTCTCTCACTCGCTCGCTCGCTCGCTCTCTCTCTCTCTCTCTCTCTCTCTCTCTCTCTCTCTCTCTCTCTCTCTCTCTCTCTCTCTCTCTCAATCTCCTTCCCTCTCCCTTCTTTCTCTCTCCTTCTTTCCCTCTCTCTTTCTCTCTCTCCCCCTCTCTCCTTCTCTCCTTCGCTTCAGTCCCCCTCGACAACTTTAACAGCTCACATGTTGCCATCTCGTTCCCCTCGAACCCTGCGGTCTCTCCGGGCTCCGGTCCCCAGGTGATGATGTCAGAGCCCAGGCAGCCGATCAAGAAGCTGCGGGTGTGGTTTGGCGAGTTCTGGAACGTGCTGGACCTGCTGGCCATCCTGCTCTTCCTGTCCGGCCTGGTCCTGCGCTGTCAGGGGGGCGAGCTCCGCACCGCGGGCCGCATCAGCTACTGCCTGGACATCATCTTCTGGTCCGTCCGAGTGCTGGACCTCCTGGCCCTCAACCAGTACGCCGGACCCTACCTCACCATGATCACCAAGATGGTGGGTGGGGCCAGACACACACTCGTCTGGGGCTGGGCTACCGTAGAATTCCCCCCCCCCCCCGGAGGTGGATCACCACTTCACAGTAGTGTCACATGCTTTTTAATATCAAACTATAAAATCTCTTCTCAATCACTTATAATATATTTTGCTCCAACACTAATTTGGCACACCTGATTCTAATCATTAGCAGCTTAAACTATTTTTAAATCAGGTCAAATACGTGTGGTTGGTGCCAAAACCAACAGGAAAGTAGCTCTCCAGGAACAAGGTTGCTATATACAATAACATACATTTTGTAAGGACATTTACTGGGTAAAGCTGAGTGGTAGAGCATTTGACCCCAGATCACAGGTTCAAATCCCCCCTTTGACGCCGCTTTGGATAACCCGCTTGTGCTTCCTACTGTCATTGGTCTTTCTCCTGTGGCCCTCAGACCAGAGACATGTTCTACATCGTGGTGATGATGGCCATCGTGTTGCTGAGTTTCGGGGTGTCCAGGAAAGCCATCCTATCCCCGGACGAGGAGCCTTCCTGGCGCCTGGCCCAGGACGTGGTGGACCAGCCCTACTGGATGATGTTCGGGGAGGTTTATGCCGGGGAGATAGATGGTAGGGAACCAGAGAACGTTCCGTATCTTCCAATGGAGGTCCTCACTCTAGGTTTGGAGGTAGAAGAGATGCTGGTGGAGATCTCCTGTGTTGTAGTCTAAGCCGAAAGCCAGTCAAAGACTGGATGTAGAACGTTCCTCCTCTCACAGCCGTGTGTGTGTGTGTGTGTGTATGTTTACAGCATGTGAAGGGGGCCAGCCCTGCCCCCCTGGTTCCTTCATCACTCCCTTCCTCCAGGCTGTTTATCTTTTTGTCCAGTACATCATCATGGTCAACCTCCTCATCGCAGTTTTTAAGTAAGACTGGCACCAGCACACCCACACACTCCCACTACCTCAGACCCCCAAACTGCTTTCTTTCCTTCCTTCTTCTTTCTTTCTTTCTTTCTTTCTTTCTTTCTTTCTTTCTTTCTTTCTTTCTTTCTTTCTTTCTTTCTTTCTTTCTTTCTTTGAGTCACAACTCTCTCGCTCGCTCACTCACTCCTACCCCCCCCCCTCCCATCTCTGTCTCCACAGCAATGTCTACTTCAACATGAAGTCCATCTCCAACAAGGTGTGGAAGTACAACCGCTACCGCTACCTCAAAACCTATCAGGAGAGGCCTTGGCTGCCCCCGCCCTTCATCATCCTCAGTCACATGACCCAGTGTGTGAGCGCCATTTACCGCAAGCACCGGGGCACCCCCGGACAGGAGGGAGACTCCGGACTCAGTGAGTGTGTGGGATCATTCTTGCATGTTAGGTAGTGTGTACACTGTACACACACACATGATGATGTTCACAGCCAGGTGAATACGCTTGCAGCCACCCACACACACACATAAACACTGTATACACATCATATATTACACACACACACACACATATATGCGTACATAATTATATATATATGGGTCAGATGGCTGAGCGGTTAGGGAATCGGGCTATTAATCAGAAGGTTGCTGGTTCGATTCCTGGCCGTGCAAAATGACGTTGTGTCCTTGGGCAAGGCACTTCACCCTACTTGCCTCGGGGGGAATGTCCCTGTACTTACTGTAAGTCGCTCTGGATAAGAGCGTCTGCTAAATGACTAAATGGAAATATATACAGTATAAACAGTATGTCATGTTGTACATTTCCCCTTTCAGAGTTGTACTTGGGGCGAGAGGACCTGAAGAAGCTTCACGAGTTTGAGGAGAGGTGCGTGGAGATCCACATCCACGAGAAGAACCACGCTCTCCTCGGCAGCCAGGCCAACCGGATCAGAGCCACGTCCGAACGGTGAGACCGCGCCCTGTCGAGGTGGTCGACCACGGCCTCAGAAAGACCATGACAGCATATAGCAGTGAAAAGACAGAAAACATCTCCTTTTCCTACCATATAAACCCTCCGTTTCTCCCGCAACATGTTCTACCTTCCCCTCTCTCTCTCGGTGTGCCCGTGCAACAGAACAAAGACATTTGTCGACAAAACAAATGGCTGAAAGATAAATGAGAGCCTGCAGTAATTATAACCTTGTGTATTGGTTGTTTTGTAGAAGTAAACGCTACAGAGGTTTGGTCAGAAGGACGTCATCTAGATAGGAATGTGTAGGCCTCTGTCTTTGTATGAAAGAGCAGTCTGTGCATGCCTGAGCATTGATTCAGTGATTTGTGTTGAAGTAGTAGAGCAAAGATGTCTACGTTTCAAGGACTTTGACTGTTTAGGTCGACAGATAACATCTTCTCCTTCGAGTTGAGAGGAGAAGAGGAGTACCAGTGTACCTGATTTGCTACCCTTCATAGAGGGTCCTTTGTGAAGAATAATGAAAGCCAGATAGGGCTCGTTTCATGTTAGAAGAAGGACTGTGATACCTCACCCTTTGTAACACTCGCTTCGTAAACTCGTCTTAAACTCGACCGAGCCTTTGAACTCTTGGTCACCCGTTACTTGGGATTCAGACCCGACTCGGCGAACTGGAGAAGCCGATTGAAATCGTAACGTTTGGAGCTTTCATACCCATCGTTTTTTTTTTGACCTTCTCCTCCCTCTTTGCGTGTCAGGGCTGAGGAGATGGTGGAGGTGGCCCTGGAGGTGTCCGAGAAGGTCCACTTCATCCAGGACAGCCTGCAGGTTCTCGACGACCAGCTGGGTCAGCTCCAGGACATGTCGGCCCTGGCGGTGGACACCCTCACCCTCCTCTCCGCCTCCGACAGCCTGCAGCAGGAAGAGGCGCGGCTCGCCCACTGGCAGCCGATCGCGCGCTCCCGCCACCTCCCCCACAGCTGGACCCTCTCCCGGGGGGCTGGGGGGGACGTCACCCCGTCTTGCGCGCCCAAAGCCTACCTCAGCAGCCCTCCCTCCCTGCTGAGGGCCGTCGGGCCCGGGGGCCGACGCTTGTCGATGGAGTGGCACGCGTCCGGCTGGGGGGGCCGGGCGCGCGGGGGTGGGCGTACGGAGGAGGTGGAGGTATTACACCATCAGTATTTGTTTGGGATTCGAGACATGCTGTAAACATGCTGTTTACTTCTTGTGTTGGATTGGAATGTTTTAATTCCCTTGTGTGTGCATATTTGTCTGTATGTTTATTTGTATGTTCGTGATTTGACAGCCTCAAACATAGTGGTCTTCAATTGTGGTCCTCAGGGCCTGAAGAAACGAGGTGTTTTATCTCCTGTGGATGATTAAGCTGTACTTCCTCTGCTGGCTCCCCAGGATGTGCCCAGGCCCTCCCAGAGCGAGGTGAGGCCCCTGGGATACCGCCTCTCCCCCCCGGGCTCCCTCTCCCACCTGGCCGTGGGCTGGAGGGACCAGACCCCCCGTGGCTCCAGCGAGCCTTCGCCCTCCGGGTCTCTGCCCTCCCTCTGGCCTGGAGAGGGCGGTCTGGAGCTCCTCACCCAACCCTGCACCTGCGACGCCCTCGTGTCCCCCCATCCGGAGGGGACCTCTATGGAGGAGGAGGAGGAGGAGGAGAGGGGGGGTGAGCAGGTGTCCAGTGCTGACATCTCTAGGGGCTCCAGCCAGGCTGTCCTGTTGCCTGGGCTCAGGGACGACAGAGGGGGTTGTGGTGGAGGGCTGGTCAATCCCGCCTTCTGCACTGACGCCGACCAATCAGGAACCTTGCGGTACATCCGGCACGGCCAATGGGGTCGGACCAGGACCAATTGTCCTCGCTGGGCGTGGCGCTGCAGGGACCGCCCCTACGACCACTGCCGCTCGCTGTCCGCTAGCGTCGAGAACATGGTGCTCTCTGGCGCCCCCCTCAGCCCGCTGCGGGGCTCCTTCCCTGCCCTCAACGGACCAATGAACAGCGACAGCCTCCCTGGGAGGAGGAGCCTTAAAGATGACACGCCCCTCGGCCTCAGCAAGAGCAGAGGTAAGGAGGTGACCGGTAAGGAAACTGGCAAGCACAGTGTTCCTCAGTGTTCCTCAATGTTCCTCAGTGTTCCTCAATGTTCCTCAATGTTCCTTAGTGTTTCTCAATGTTCCTCAACATTCCTCAATGTTCCTCAACATTCCTCAATGTTCCTCAGTGTTCCTCAGTGTTCCTCAGTGTTCCTCAGTGTTCATCAGTGTTCCTCTGTGTTCCTCAACGTTCCTCAGTGTTCCTCAGTGTTCCTCAACGTTCCTCAGTGTTCCTCAGTGAGGAGATGACGCTCGCTCGTTCTCCTCCAGAGTGGTCCCAGTCTTCCGACCTGTGTGCAGCCCCAGGCAGCAGATGCAGGACCCTGCAGAAGAAGACCGTCAAGATCCAGGAGGACGGCGACAACGCTGTACGATCCGTTCTGCTCCCGACCCTCTTCCTGTCTCACGCTCTCCTCTCTCTCTCTTCCTGTCTCACGCTCTCCTCTCTCTCTTCCTGTTTCCCTCTTCCTGTCTCACGCTCTCCTCTCTCTCTTCCTGTCTCCTTCTTCCTCTCTCACGCTCTCTTCTCTCTTCCTGTTTTCCCTCTTCCTGTCTCACACTCTCTTCCTGTCTCCTTCTTCCTGTCTCACGATCTCTTCTCTCGTCCTGTTTTCCCTCTTCCTGTCTCACGCTCTATTCTCTCTCTCTTCCTGTTTCCCTCTTCCTGTCTCACGCTCTCTCTCTCTTCCTCTCTCCGTCTACTCGTCTCACTCTCTCTGTCCCCCAATTGCTTTCTTCCTGTCTCTCCAACGTCCTCCCCTCCTCCTCCTTCCCCCCTCCGCATCTGTGTAAAGGTCTGTTTACATGTCGGATGTTGTCATATGAAGCTTGTTTTTCTCTGTTCCTCTCCCCCAGGTGGACATGCAGGCGCACCTCTCACCCATGTCCCGGAGGAGGAAGAGGAGGAGGCAGGGGGAAACGCCATGCTGGTCGGCCTCGACCAGCCTCAGCCAACTCAGTATGACCCACAGAGCCCAGAGCTAGCTTTTACACTTCAGTAGCTGGCGCCTTCGTCCAGGCGTACGTTTGTCTAGGGGCAGAACGAGAATTACCAGTTGTTGGTAGTTAACTTTGCGATGTGGCTGGTAAACACAGAACGTTCTTTGACCCAGACCACCAAACTGTTAGAACTATGCACTTCCGTTCCTTGGTCTTCCGCTGGACTTTCGATATGGGGTATTTGTACGCTCTGGATAAAAGTGTCTGTTAAATGAGAAAAATGTAAACATGAAAATGCAGAGCATTCTATATGAAGGTTTTTTTTTTTACACCAGACCTATATAGAAAGTTATTTTAGTAACATGTTGAATTCATGTTTCTCCATCAACTCTCTCTTCTGAATGCCATTTCAGATTTCGAGCCAATGGATTTGCTGCATAAATTATCCTCTCCACTTCAGGTAGGGTTGTGTAATTGTGCTCAGCTGTCAGGTTAATGACATGATGTTGTTGGGGTATTATTGGGCCATTATTGTAGTTACAATAAATTATTACGGTGTAGTTGTATGAAGATGTGCGTGTGTGTGTGTGCGTGCGTTTATGTGGCTGTCCGTGTGTGTGCGTGCGTTTATGTGGCTGTCCGTGTGTGTGTGTGCGTTTATGTGGCTGTCTGTGTGTGTGTGTGTGCGTTTATGTGGCTGTCTGTGTGTGTGTGTGTGTGCGTTTATGTGGCTGTCCGTGTGTGTGTGTGCGTTTATGTGGCTGTCCATGTGTGTGTGTGTGTGTGTGTGTGTGTGTGTGTAGAGCTCCAGGAGTCCCAGTCACTCCGTGTGGAACAGCTGGGCCAAGACTCTAAGCCGCCGTTCATCGTAAGTCTGAAGACGTCCGGATGAAAGATAGAGGGAGGGATGGAGGGAGGGATAGATAGATAGATAGATAGAGGGATGGATGGATGGAGGGATAGATAGAGGGATGGATGGATGGAGGGATGTATCTTCTGGATGGATGGATGGATGGACTAAGGAGTAGGGGATTGGATGGCTGCAGGGATAGATAGAGGGATGGAGGGAGGGATTGATAGAGAGGTAGTGGAATACATGGATGGAGGGATCGATAGAGGGGTGGAAGGATAGATGGATGGAGAGATGTGTCATGGATGGAAGGATGAATAAAGAGGCAGATGGATGGATGGAGGGATTGATCTCCTATCTTCTCTTTCAGACTACAGAGTTGGATGGGCCTTGACGGTAAGGTCTTCGTGGAGGCATCTTCTGCTAGATTCCGTGGTGTCTGGGGTAGACAGTTCTGTTGATACGGGGTCACTCTCCATGTCTCTTTCAGCCAAGACCTTCCAGTCCAGCGAGGACTTGGATCCACACTACTCAGGTACCGTAGACCTGGAGTCACTCACGCTTCCCTCTAACAGGACTTAGTCACGATGATGTCATTTGGCTTTCAGAATCCACACTCTTTGGGATTGCTCTCATTGTGTGTGATGTGTGTGTGTGTTTTTCGATTGTGTGTGTGTGTGTTCCTGGGCATGTCTGTTTCATGTGTGAATGTACGTGTTTTTTAATGCGTGTGTGTGTATGTGCGTGACAGCTATGGAGAGAAACAATTTGATGAGACTGGCTCACACCATCCCCTTCACCCCGGTCTCCTTCCTGGGTGAGTCAACCTTCTGCCAGCCTTCATGTGAAAGCCAGGTCAAAGGTGACCGCTTCAGGAAGATAGCGCTAGCTTCCGCTGGGTTATGCCAATGTTAAAAGATGAGTTGTTTTTGGATAAGCGTGGCTCAGGTCCAGGTGCGAGATTCGCCTAGTGACAAGATTTGTATTGCAATGCTACGATCCAAGGGTTAGATGATGTAGATAACATGGCTGTCAAGGACTGGGAGAGCGTTTCCACGGGAACACTGTATTCCATCCAAGCCTTTGACCTTAATGAGCGTGAGAGGAGATCCAAGTTCTGATAAGAGGGAGATAGAACTGGGATTAGGGTTAGGTTGAGGGGTCGAGGGTCGAGGCTAGGGTTGGGGTCACTAGGGTTTGGGTTTCTTCGGGATAGAGATAAGTCATGAAGCTGGATAGATGCTATTGTCTCACCTCCCTGTCTCCCCCACCTCCCCTCCCTCCCTCCCCCACCTCCCTCCCTCCCTCCCCCCAACCCACCCCCCTCCCGGGACAGCGGGGGAGGAGGTGAGCATCTACTCCCTGGAGGAGGCGAGGACGTGGAGCGTCCCCTTCTGGTCGTCCCGGGGACTGTCGGCCGTGCTGCAGCCCCTGTCCTGCGACGACTCCCTGGCGGGGGGCCTGCGTTGGGCCAGGCGCGTGCTGTGCACCTGGGCGGAGGAGCGGGTCCTGAGCCCCGGCCTGGTGTACGTGGTGAAGGCCTTCAGGCCGGAGGTGCTCCGAACCTGGCAGAAGCACTTTGGCGCCAACCCCAACCTTCAGCTCTGTCTCAGGGTACGGATGCTCAGGGGGTGTGTGTGTCTACACTGTGTGTGTGTGCGTCTACACTGTGTGTGTGTGTGTGTGTGAGTGTGTGTACACGCTGTGTTTCCACTGTGTAAACTGTCTCACCCTCTCAGCGGTTAACAGCAGAGGGTTAACAGCTCTGGATGTTTCAGGAGATTCAACAGCAGAGGGCAGCCCAGAAGCTAATGCAGGTGTTCAACCAGGTCAAACCAGACAACGTGCCTCACTCTCCCAGGTCTGACTGTGTGTGTGTGTGCATTTTTTTCTATGTCACTTTTTCTATTTATAACAAGTGTGTAAGTGAACGGTCAATGTATTTGCGAGTTAGTATTCTGAGAATTATACCAAATTTTTTGACTCGGGTGCGCGTGTGTGTGTGTGCGCCTCTCTCCAAGGTTCCTGGACGTGTCACTGGTGCACTGCCACTCTGACGGCCAGTGGCTGACCATCGAGAGGAACTTGTCGGGAGACTTCCGGAAGTACAACAACAACATGGGTCAGGAGATCGCCCCCTGCTGCAGCCTGGAGGAAACACTGCTGGCCTTCTCCCACTGGAGCCACCAGTACTCTGGAGGAGAGATGCTGGTGCTGGACATACAGGGTCTGTCAGAGGGTTAGGGTGGGGCTGGGGGCTGGGGACTGGGGCCTGAGGTCAAGGCCTGGGGCTGGGGGCTGTCTGTCTCTGTCTGTTTCATGTTCATCCGTTTCACGGTGTCTCTCTCTCCCTGTGTGATTGGCAGGTGTGGGTGAGGACCTCACAGACCCATCCGTCATCAGAGCTGGAGACATGAGGTGAGGCGTCAGCATGCTGCAGGTGGAACACACACCATCAGCGGGCTACTGTCCACCCCCGCTCTCCTGCTCAACGCTGGGTCTGCACGGCTGTGTGTATCGCACGCATGTTTGTGTGTGTGCGTATGTGTGTGCGTGTGTGTGTTCCCTCAGTAGCAGCTCCTCTGGTGACATGGTGTTTGGTCCGGCCAACCTGGGAGATGTGGCCATCCACAGCTTCCTGCTCAAACACAGCTGTAACGCCTGTTGTCACCGCCTGGGCCTCACAGGTCAGGACACACACACACATATACACACACTCACACGTACACACGTGCACATACACGCGTATACACACGCATACGTACGGACATAGACATGCTCACGGCCACATATGCGTGCACAAATGTACACATATGCACACACACACACCTCCTTTGTGCTTTTCTGTGTGTGCGCACGTGTGCGAGTGCCCGCTCTTACCCGCCCCCCCCTACCACACTTTGGCGTGTGTGTGTCACCTCAATGTCCTCACTCGAGAGCTTTGTTTTCTGAAATACAACCCCCCCCCCCTCCCCTCCCAACCCAAGAACAACCAGCTCATTAAGCGGAGGCAACCGCTTATCGCCGCGACAACAACGCGGAGGGAGGGGCCAGAGCGCTGACTTTGATTACGTATTAAACAGGGCTTTGTGCTAACGATGTACTGTGGAGACATTAGCTTTGATTAGTTATTAATTACAGTCTCTGGGTGGAGTGGAGACGTACCAGACCAGCGTCTTGAGGGAGAAGGCCCTCCTCGCCTTGGAAACTCGATCAAAAACAAACAAACAAACAAACCAGCCGGCACGTAAACAGTCTGCCGTGCTGGCGTTTGATATTTCAAAGGTGCTTTGTTTTTGTTTTTTTCTTCCCTATCCTTCTCCTTCTTGCGTTCCCTCCAAGATTCCCTCGCATCAAATCAAACCAAATTATTCATGCGCCTTCTCTGGCCTTCCTCCCTGCCCTGCCGACGGCCCTCCTCTGTGGAGAGGACGCGAGGAGGGCCGCCGCGTTCCTCACGGATGTTTTCCTGTCGTCAGATCTGAGGAGGAGGAGGAGTGCGGACGACGGCTGGATGACGCGGCGGGCCTCGGAGGAGCAGGAGCAGGAGGAGGAGGAGGAGGGGGAAGGGAGGGGGGAGGAGGATGAGGAGCAGGTGGAGGAGGAGGAGGAGGAGGAGATGGAGGACGTGGAGGAGGAGGAGGACAAGGAGGTGGTGGAGGAAGTGGACGAGAAGGAGAAGGATGAGGATGAGGATGAGTGGGAGGAGGAGGAGGAGGAGGAGGAGGAGGAGGAGGAGGAGGAGGAGGAGGAGGAGGATGAGGAAGAGGAAGAAGAGGAGGAGGAGGAGGGAGGGGGAGGGGGAGGAAGAGACCAGGTGGAGAAGGGCACTGACGAGGCTGTGACCAGGGTGTAACTTCTGGCCCCATTATCAGAGCAGGGGTCATTTCATCTGCATCAGCAGTGTTCTCACAGGTTCAGTGTTGACGTTTGGGTCGAGGCATTGGTTTAGGTTTGTGTTACTGTTTGTATGTGTTAAAGTTAAGGTTAGTGTGAGAGTATAGGTTAGGGGTAGTGTTAGTTGGTTACAGATCCTCGTTAAACCAAAGTCCCACCTTCTCAGGCAAATCTAAACACACAGTGAAATCTCCTTCTAGTCTGAATCACCAGTGCTGTATTTGACAGTTAGGAACGGGGGGAGGGTATGTGCGTACTACGTGTTTCTGGGTCATAGTGCCCCCCCAAAAAAAGAGATTACTTGTTTACTGAGCTAATGATACACTCCCTTGACATAGCGACGTAGCACGTTTGTTTGGTTTGAACACAGAGATGTCCATGCTGCCATGGTGACAACCATGTCAGTGCTATGGCGCTTCAGATCTGTCTGTAGGATGTGTGACCGAATATATGGTATACCATTTGAGGTGTATGACATCACTATAATAAGTACACATGCTTGTGTTGCTGCATGGGGGTCCTTATGAAGATCTAACTGTTCCTTAAATTAGAGCTTTGGAATCTGATCTGTCACTGGTCTCTGTCATCTCACTAAGTGTTATTGAATGTGCCAAATACTGTGGTTTATGACTCACACTTAAATAAATCAAATGTATTCAAAGTTTTATTCATCACGTTTTTATGAAAAAACTATGGAAATAGGAACAATAATGAGACAGAAATGCATCCATAAAATTTTCTTTATTTTTCCTCCCACAAAGAAATGTCTACAAAAGCCATAAAATATAGAATTTAACAAAAAAAAAGAACAAAAAAAAATCACTTCAGACCTTCACTTCATATTTACATCTGGAAGGAGACATGAGAAGACCTCACAGTTTGATCTCTGGACACCACCTGACTCCTACCTGACACACACACACACACACATGACACACACAGAGTGTGAGTCTGTGTCGTCTTATTGGCCATTGCTACATGTGAGCCGTGAGGGGTCGGGATGGTGTCCAAAGTTCAGAGTTTAGAGGCCTCTCACCAAGTGTAAAAGCGATCATACAAACATATAAACCAACAAACAAGCAAAAAGTAATGTAATCAAACTCACACTTGCTTCGGAAATTCCCATTTTTTGATTGGTTCTCAAGTAAACATACACAATAAAGCATCTATGCCTCATGTCTCCAGTCCAGTCCCATCTCTCTCTCTCTAACTATGGCACTTGAATAAACAGTTTTTTTCCTCATGTTTTTGTTCTTTTAAATATATGTCTTTTTTTTCCTTTTTAAATTTTATTTTGTTAGTCCTGTAAAAGAGTTGCTGTAGCCCAAGTACCTTTGTAAGGGGTTTGGTTACAAATGCTACATTTATCTTGTTCTTCTTTCCCCAGGGACGCAAAGACATTCTAATCAATAAATTAACAAATTCAACACTACTCCAATTGCACGCATGTGAAATGCAGTAAGAAACTTCACAAAGCATAAGTAGAACAAACATACTCCATAGTCTCTCACTCTCTTTAATACACACACACTTCATACACACACACACACACTCACAGGTTCTCTATGGAGGGAGTAATTGGGGATGGTGTGTATTTGACTAAGTGTAAGAAATGCTTCGGACGTACAAGTATATAAAATGTTAGCGCACTTGGTCTGGGCGGTCTTTGTCTCACTGGGTGACGATGACCACTTCCTGTGTACACTCGGCGACCTCTGACCTCTGTGATGACGGGAGTAAAAAAGGGACGCGTTGTAACCCTCCGCCCCCACACACACACACACACACACACACACTGAAGCTGCTACTCCTTAACATTCAGAATGTAACAACCCCCGACCCCACATTGCTGTACTCCCTCCCCACCACCCTCCCCATCCTCCCTCCCACCCTGCACAGCACTGCAGAGGAAGAAAACACAAAGGCCCCGCCCCCAAACCCCCCCCCCCCCCGCCCCCCACAACGTTTCATTGTCATGATGAAACAGCATGCAAAGATAAACAGAACAACGATAGGCTATTAGTAATAGAACAATAGTAGTCATAATAATAATAATAACAACAACAATAATAATAATAATAATCATTGTAACAACAATAGTAGTCATAAAATAAAAAATAATCTTACAATGCAAACGTGACAGTAGTCCTTAAATGCTTCCGGTTATTGCTACAGTACCTTACAGTGTCGCTT
This sequence comes from Osmerus mordax, assembly GCF_038355195.1. NCBI lineage: Eukaryota > Metazoa > Chordata > Actinopteri > Osmeriformes > Osmeridae > Osmerus > Osmerus mordax. The sequence continues at coordinate 4,830,383 of NC_090073.1, read as the reverse complement.
CGTCACTTAGAGGATTATCCTTGTCCCACTCCCCTAATTCACAGTCTAGCCAAGGGAGATATCATGAACAAACACAGTACTTTCACCTAGCAGGGCTGGGTTGAATTCACTGTCTGGCCGGCTTGTTTCTCTTCCTAGTTTTAAAGCAACGCACTTATGAATGGAAGTTGTATTACATCAAATGTCTGTTTTTCACTGGGATTATTGTGTGTGAATGAAACAGCCCATTATATGGACTCAAAATGGACTTGGACAGTGAATTCATTTCCCCCGTCACACACACACACACAACACACACACACACACCAAAGCCTTGTCTGGGCAGGTTCCGTCACTGGGAGCCACCAGCAAATGAGACGTATGAAAACTGCCTCTTTTTCTCGATGCAAAGACAAGAAGAAGAGCTGCTTCCTGAGACGATTTGTAGTGCATCTAGACGCAAGTGATTGTCTTCAACTGGCCACTGACCTTTAGGCTGAGCCAGGGGAGGGTAGGGGGGGGGGGGGAAGGAGACCAAGAGGGGTTCAGGGGGCATAATGGATGTCTGTCTATGATGGTGGTAGACTGTGAGGGGGTGGGAAGGTGGGTGGGGAATGGGGGGGTGGGGGGTGGGCTCTGCCAAGGGCCCACCAGATATAGATAAACATAATTTTGGCCACTGTGTCGCACATTATGGAAACGTGTCTTTGACTAGATTCGTAGGATAAACGGATCACAACATAGCTCTGCCGGAGCTTAGACCGGCAGAGCTGAGCCGGAGGAGCCTCTAGTGGTGGAGTGCAGAACTGCACTCATTGAAATGTCAAATAATAGTTTTTGGGATTAGTCCCGCTCCATACTCTGGTAAACTGTGGCATACAATCAGAACTCCTCCTGAGATGCACATAAAATCTCCGAATGACCTATACCCCAAAGTGACACAAACCTTCAAACTTCACAGTGGCCAGATGTTTATTAATATCCTTTTTTTTTATCACTGACAATGAAAAAAGAAAAGAAGAATCTACTGGAGTCAATAAATACCAAATTAAAACTAACAAAATGTTTAAAATATATACAAGGACTCACTAAGGGATTGTCAATCACAGCTTTCTAAAGAGGTTAAATAAAGTATTGCAACTAGAAATGGCAAAGGTTTTCACGGAGCTTGTTCGTTTACCCTCTTATTGTCATGGTAACAGGGTTTAAGGAAAGTGTGTTCAGTATCTGTACAAGTCCGAGACAAATCCCATAATATGGAATGTATTCAAATACCCCTCAGTACTCTGAGAGAAATGCTAATTGAATATTTACGTAGTGAAAGAAAACCGGACATGTCCATATAGTGCACTCTAGTTTACCGACTGACCTGCCATTAGCGGTGTTCGGAGGAGGAGGAGGAGGAGGGGAAAGGCAGTGAAATATATGGCTCCTTGTATTCAGACTACGTACAATACTATCAGAACTTAAGGTTCAGGAAGTAAAAACAGGATTGTGTATTTTTTCCCCCAGAATGCACTGAGCCAGCTGATTCCAATTACTCAACGTTAGCCGTCATTATAGTTTGTTGGCGACATTAGCTGCTTCAGTGCAACATAAGAAGTGGTTGGGTTTCTACTTCCTGTTCCAGAACTGTTACACCTCTCTACTTCCTGTTTCCGAACAGGTACACCTCTGTTTAGTACACTGCAGAAGGGTTGGGGTAAGCATGGAGGGCTGTGCAAAATGTGGTGGGGAGCAACAAGAATTCAGAGGTGAGACTCTTCTCGTTTGTCCTTCATGAGAAGACCTGGGGGGCCAGGCTGGAGACCCATTTTTCATTTTCTTGTCATCGTTCCTTCATCTAAGTTCAGGTAAGTTCACAGATGCTACATAGATTCACCCGACCATCTCAGAGTCCTATAGAGAAAGGGAGCTACATTTGAGGAATGAGATGCTTTCAGGGAAGTCAGCTACATTTGAGTATTGAGACGCACACCAACACGTAAGCGGATGAGGAAGGGTGGAGGGAGGTGGGGGTGGAGCTGAGGAATCTGGGAAACAGACAGGGCAGCAAAGAGGTCCTCCTTCATCTGATTGGACGGTTCTGATTGTTCGATAGCAGCCCAGCTTTTATGGGCGGAATTATTGCAGCAAAAAACAATGATTGACAGGACGGCAGATCTGCCAAAAGTCTCTTTTTTCTTCTCGTAAAATAGAATATTTATGTATATATAATCACCTTGTAAGTGGCCATTATTCTTTTTTTTCTTTTTAGAAATCCTTTTTTTAAATTCTATGGTTGTCATTGGAAGGATGTTAAACCCTTTTCTACGTATTAACAGAGTCCAGACAAGGCTTTATCAACAAACCAAGATCAACCCCCAGTATTTCCCAATAATAAGTCTCATTTCAACTTTACAAATTCTGTACACATGAAACTATCAGACAAAAAAAGAACAAAAGCCCACACAGATGGGGTATTCAGTCCCGAACAGGAACAATCAAATCAAATAATAAAAGTTCCAAAGATAAACAAACTTACCAATGAAACTTACCCAATTTGAAAAGACAGCTTAAAAATCGCTAGTTAAAGTCTGTACATTTCTGGTCAGTTCAGGAAGAGTAGCCACAGAGTGTTTGTTTTATATACATTCTTCAGACTGTATCGGTGACCTGGGTGGGATAAGTGCTGGACATTCCTAGTGTTGGCGGCTGTTTGGGGGAGGGAGGGGGGCTGTTTGTCACTCGGTCGCGGCGTCGATGGCCGTGCGGTCCGCCGCACTCGCTCGGGTCGCGAGCGGGCGGTCATTTGGGCAGGGTGATGGCGGTCATGTTGGCGTCGGGGTTGAAGAGTTCTTTGTAGAGCGGAGGGAAGAGCACGTTGACCGTCTCCGGGTGCAGCTGCTGGAACGCCTGGAGCTCCTCGGTGTGCAGCGTGCACAGGGCCGACAGCGTCGGGATCCGACCAATCAGCTGCGGAGGAAGGAAGGAAGGAAGGAGGAGAGACAGGGAAGATGACGTTTAGAACCGGTTCCTTCGTGGAGAAGTCGGACACGGACAGGCGTGACGGGGGGTCTAGGACCTCCCGGATGTCATGGCCGTCTGCGGAGGGTGGGGAGAGGTCACCCTACCTTGGCTAGCGCGTCCTCGTCCATGTGGTTCTTCTGCATGATGTGCTGCAGGGCGAAGTAGATCTTCTCCTGGAGCTTCTGCACCTTCCTGGGCTCCATCAGCCACGGCCGGTCTGACGGGAGAGACGCACAACATCACACGCTGGCTAACGCGGCTCACCACCCGGGGAGCTCTACATGGCAACTTCTATAAGTCCATCGCAGGAGAGGAGGTGATGGTGGTTGTGTGGAGGTGATGGTGGGTGGAGGTGATGGTGGGCGTGTGGAGGTGTGGAGGTGATGGTGGGCGTGTGGAGGTGTGGAGGTGATGGTGGGCGTGTGGAGGTGTGGAGGTGATGGTGTGTGGAGGTGATGGTGGGTGTGTGGGTGTGTGGAGGTGATGGTGGGCATGTGGAGGTGTGGAGGTGATGGTGGGTGTGTGGGTGTGTGGAGGTGATGGTGTGTGGAGGCGATGGTGTGTGGAGGCGATGGGTAGGGCAGCTGGCTGACCTGTGGAGATGAGCACCGCTGCGGAGAACAGGGCGATCTCCTCTTCGGTCAGCTGGAGGGAGCACAGGCTCTTGGCAAAGTCGAACACCGCACTGACCAGGTCGTCGCAACCTGGAGGGAGAGAGAGGGGGAGGGAGAAGAATAGAGAAGGAGGGAAGGAGAGGAAAGGAAAAAGGGAGCATGACGCCGAGAGAGAAGGGAGGGGAAGGAGGGAGGTAGAGGGAGGATGCTCGGTGAATGAGTGAGATCATCGTAACGTTTTCTCCAATGACTGGTGTTCAGATGAAGCCAAGCACAGTAGATAGAAGGAGCTCCGTTACCTAGAGCTTTGAACATCTGCATCCCTCCGTACTTCCCCTCAAACAGCACCGTGTTGTTGAGGGGGTTGAAGGCCCGGCACATTCTGACCAGAACCACCTCGAGACAACCTGGAGAGAGAGAAACAGAGAGACAGAGAGAAACAGAGAGACAGAGAGGTATAGAGGTAGAGACAGAGAGGGGTTTGAGAGAGAGCAGAAAATAAGGAGATGACGTTTGAACTCCGCAACTGACTCCTCGCCATTGATGCATCTTCGACAGCTTACATATGAAAAAATATAACTGCTACGTTGTTGATTGGAGCCTCAGGTATTCTATCGTCCAGACTACCCTGTCACTCTGCACATCTGGTCCATAACAACACCCGTTTTGACTTTGTAATGATATTTGGTAGAATAATGAAAAGCACGGTATGTTTAAACAGACGAACGCCAAACGCCACGCCCTGCCTGTTCCCTCTCACCTGACTTGAGGAGAAGGATCTGGTCGTTCTGACAGAGCTCCATGAAGCCTGAGATCCGCTTGGCAAACTCCACCACGTACTGGATGGCGTGGGTGATCTGGATGGCGCACTGTTGCCACAGAACATCTCGCGTCTGCCGACACACAAACGCACACACTCAGCGCGATGGGGTGTATGTGTGTATGTGTGTGAATGTGTGCGTGTGTGTTTTGAGTGTCTAGGGATTTCACTTGAGGGATCTATTATAGGCTTTATCAGGGAAACATGACCAAACCCCAGGGATTGTTCCTAGTGATGTGGTACTGTCCAATCCTTACTTTGAGGATGCGTAGTGCAGAGTCAGTAGATTGTGTGTGTGTGCGTGTGTGTGTGGTCCTCTGATGGGAAATATCCATAGAAGATATTTCAAAGGGTTCCTCTAATGACCCAGAATGCATTAGACACAGAGGAATGAGAGAGGCCTCGCTGATCGCAAATAAAAATGCAGCTACCGGCACTCGCACATGGACACACTTACACGCACTCACACGCATGGACACACTTACACACACACAGACACACACACACGGGACGCCAAGCTCTTCCGAGAGAGAGAGAAAGAACGCTACAAGAAAAGAGCGAGGGGACGCGGGGCAGAGAGACACTTGAAAGACAAGAGAAGGAGACAGAAAGGATCCCCTCCCCCCCCCCCCCCACACACACACATACACACACACACACACACACCTTGCTCTGGTACATCTTGACGTCCTCGTAGGAGTGTGTTTGCCAGGCCAGTTGTTGCAGCTCCTCTGCAGTGTACTGGCAAGTTTCCAGGTGGGACTTGATGATGTTCTGGGCGATGCGATCTGGGGTGAGGGAGAAGTGGACCGTGAACACGCAGGATGGGTACAGCTCAGTGGTTAGAGCATTCCACTGCAGATTGAAATGTCACAGGTTCAAATCCCACCCCTGTACTGTACGTGACATCGTCAATGCTTTATTAAATCACAACCGTGTTCAATCAATACTTCCTTAAATCGATACCTCGTAACACACCACGGACACAAACACACACGCCACAAACACACGCCATGGTCACACACTCCAAACGAGCCACAAACGCCACGGACACACGCAATGGCCGATTCAAGACCACCCGCGTAAGATTTCAACCTTGGGGGTCTAAAGGACAGTAACGTATGTTGAGTAAGGGAAGCTAATGCTAGCTAATGCTAGCACCGTGTGACAGCCTTGGTACAGAGCATGGGTGAAGGCGCACAGTGGAGCCCAGTCAGCGCTCTGTGTCTAAGCCTGTCTGATCTCCTACAGCCGTCTCAGATAATCTCGCTGACTCACTTCCTCACGACGACCCCCCCCCCCCCCCCCCCCCCCGTTGCCCGCATGACAACTTCCTGTGCACGAAGTCTGTTCCTGCCTTTCGCTATTTCACACACTGTCATGACCGTGAAGACGCCTTCTGGAATATAGGAAATCTGAAATCCACTATATCTATCAGTGGACATATAGGATTCATCGAAGGTAATGTTAACCCCCGAAGGGGTCAAATCCATCTTGAATTTAACGGCAAATTTGGACAAGCGACGTCACAGAGGGCTCCACAGACCAGCACCACTCTAAACCCTGGAGGTGTCGTATCTGAACCCAGGAGGTGTGGTGTCTTACCCAGCTCCCCCATACCGACGCTGGCCCCCAGCTGGCCGTCCTGGTAGGCTCCGTAGCTGAACAGGTTGGGCACGGGGGTGAGGTCGTACACAGGCTCCTGCTTAATGTGCTTCATCCCCGCCATGTCCAGCCCCGACTGGTCCGGGGAGGGCTGGGTGGAGTCCAGACCGTGGTAGTACCCGCCCCCCGGGTGCCCCCCGCCCCCGCCGCCGCCGCCGCCCCCCCCCGGGGGGCCCTTGGGCAGCTCGATGACGTGGCCGTTGGCGTAGGTGGCGCCGATGTCGTGGTTGAGGGTGCTGAGGCCGTTGGTGAGGCTGGAGGAGTAGACGCGGGCCAGGGCCTCGGCCTCGCCCGCCTGCTGCTGCCGCTGCTCCTGCAGGCGCTGCTGGTGCTTCTGCACCTCGGCGTACAGGCTGTCCCGCTGCTTCTTGGACATGCGGCCGAACTTCACCGCTGGGGGGGGGGGGAGGGGCGTAGGGGGTGGGGGAGAGGAGGGAGGCAGGGAGGGGGGAGAGGAGAGAGGGGGGGGGAGAGGAAGGAGGCAGGGAGGGGGGAGAGGAGAGGAGAGAGGGTGGGGGAGAGGAGGGAGGCAGGGAGGGGTAGAGGAGAGAGGGTGGGGGAGAGGAGGGAGGCAGGGAGGGGGGAGAGGAGAGGAGAGAGGGTGGGGGAGAGGAGGGAGGCAGGGAGGGAGGGGGGAAAGAAGAGAGGGTGGGGGAGAGGAGGGAAGGAGGGGGAGAGAGGAGGCAGGGAGGGGGAGCGGAAAGGTGAGATGAACAGAGGGAGGGAGCAGGAGAAAAGTGCACAGGTAAGACTGGATGTGGTCCGCTGCGGTCTCTATTATGATTCACACATATTTAATATCACATCTAGACACATTGAAGGGATCCACCATAGCTGAAAACAGGATTAAGGCATGTATATTGTGTGTGTGTGTGTATGCATGCACCTACCATCTCTGGACATCCCCAGGGCGAGACACTTCTGCAGACGACAGTGCTGGCAGCGGTTACGGTTGGTCCTGTCGATAAGGCAGTTCCGCTGGCGAGGACAGGAGTAAGCGGCGTTGTTCTGTTGACTCCGTCTGAAGAAGCCCTGCACACACACACACACACACACACAGTCAATCAGATTTGATTACACACCCTAATATGGGAATATGATGCATATCAGCAGTATAGTAACTTAAATCATAAAGAAGGCTACCATAATTTGGAGCAAGTGGGAGGTGTGCTGATAGACACAGGCAGAGAGAGAGAGAGAGAGAGAGAGAGAGAGAGAGAGAGAGAGAGAGAGGTAGAGAGAGAGAGAGACGCAGGGGAGACTCACCTTGCATCCTTCACATGTTATGACTCCATAGTGGATTCCTGACGACTTGTCTCCGCAGATCTTGCACGGTATAACTTCGATTTGGGCTGCAGAGAAGGAACACAAACACACACACTGGTTACATAACTATTCAAACGTATTAGACGCCCCACGGTGACAGGGACAAACCTGTTGCTAAGCGCCCATGCTCTGCCTGCACCTCTCTCACCCACCACACTGGATGTGGCGAATGATGGGATGTGCGGTTACAGTCGGAGTGTGCGTGTGTTGCCATGGTGACAGTTGGACATGCTGTCTCTGTGTGGTGATGCGTGGAAAGGGATGTTATGGTCTGTGTTGAGGGCTGTCTTCCGATCCTCAGAGGGGGAAGCCTCTGGATGCAACGAGGTCACATCATGAGGCGCACACACACATACCCCTCACACACACCTCCACACACACGCACCCCTCAAGCACACCTCCGCACACACACACCCCTCACGCACACCTCCGCACACACACACACCCCTCACACACACCTCCACACACACACACCCCTCACACACACCTCCACACGCACACACTTCTGGAAAAGCATTTGCCAGTAGATCGTTTTACACAACTACAAATAGAACAACTTTCACACACACACACACACACACACTCTCTCTCCCTACACTGCAAAAAACCCTGCCTGCACGAAAGCAACCAGCCAGTTTACTTACAGTGGACAGCTAGCTCCATGATGTGCAGATTGGGTATCTTAAATCCCAAACTAACCTAAAGAGGAACACCCATACACACCCCAGCAACGAGGAGCTACTGACAGCGCCGGGGACGGAGAGATCCGCGTGGCGTCGTATCTATGCTGACGCGGCTGACTCACTATAAAGAGATTAGGCGACCAATCTAATCCGAAATTATTTCCCAGTGCGGCAGACCCAGATTAGCTGCACCTGAAACTGCGATACCTGAGTAATCTCTCGTTCCATACCTGGACCTGCTCTTGTAGGACCAACAGAGGGTCCCAGCCTGGATGGGGGAGATATCCTGTGTGTGCGTGTGTGTGTTTCTTTGTGTGTGTATTTCTGTTTCTGTGTGGATGTGTGTGTGGATGTGTGTGTGTGTGTGGATGCCCATTCCATACCCCCGGCTAACCAGCCCCTTGCCTGCTGTACTGAAAAATTGCTTACCCACAACACACACACACACACACACACACACACACACATCCCTACAGTCCATAGCTTCAGCTAGTGTGCTATATACAGCGTGTGTGAACCGGCAGGTGCGTGTGTGTGTGTGTGTGTGTTTGCACAATGAGATTAGCTCAACAAGATGACAATCACTCAGACCGACAACTTGGAAAGGGTTCTAAGTACAAAGGCAGAGCAGAAGCCACAAACAGTCCACAAACAAAAGAGAGAGAGAGAGAGAGAGAGAGAGAGAGAGAGAGAGAGAGAGAGAGAGGGGGGGGGGGGTGTTCTGTGTTCTGAACTGGTTCTCGAGGTGACCCATTAACACAGTACCACTTCCTGGCCAGTATCAAAGTGGGTCAGAAGAGAGCACTGGGCTTCAGATGGACAGAACACACACACACACAATCACTGTAATGAGTATGTCAGTGGAATCCCTTTCCCATAACTTATTTTCAGTCTCTCAAACAGGTCAGGAAGGCTTGTGGACATGGCGGTTAGCACCAGTTTGAACCAGTAAACAAACACTGGACAGTTGTGTTGTTTGTGGTCTTTATTCACTATTATTATCTCTGTACCTTCACACACGCCTCTAACCTGTTCAGGTTTAACACGTATGGAGGTCATGTCGTGGGATGTGAAGTGTGTGTATCGTATTGTGAGTGTGTGTGTGTGTGTGGGAGGACTGTCCCAAGTGTATGACTATGTGTTGTCCCCAGTGTGTGTGAGTGTGTGTCTGCGTGTGCGTGTGTGAGGAGGGGGTCATCAGGCGGGATAAAGCAGCAGTCATGACAACATCGCTGTTGCCACGGTGACTACCCTTTCTCTTTTTCTCCTCTGGCTGTCACGGCAATAATCCACTGAACAATTCTTCTCCAGCAGGAAGTGATGTCAGCCCTGTAGCCTAGGGCTTAGCACAGTGTACTAACATTATCTGGACCCCCTCTGCTCACCCCTACTACAGACTAGACTACAACCATATAGTCATGATAAAAAGCTCTCTGTCATGATAGTAAACCTGACAAACTATTATGATAGTGCACAAGACCAGACAGTATGTCTAGCAGGGTAGATGCTCTGGGTTTGCTGTTGCAAACTGTAAAATACAAGTCATGCAATGTGTTAGGCTAAAGCTTTCATCGCAACTGCTTCATTTGGCGTCCAGCGCTTTACCATGGAGCTATGTCCATCCTGTCAGAGCTGCAACTAAGCTACAGCATTAAGCACAAACACTACTGATCACATGACCTGTGCTACCATCTTTCAACCCCCTGGTTGCCCGGAGCCCGAACATGGTTCTGTCCACCTCTCTGAGGAAGCTTTCGCATAGGCTGCCTCTGCAGGTGTGGCTGCCCTCTGACCCCTCAGCTGATTGGCTGCTGTGGGCTGTGGCGCGGTCCTATCAGGACGTGTTGGGTAAGTGTTGGAGTGCAGTGCTGGCGATTCCATAACTAAGACGAGCTCAGGCCTGCACAATCTCGTCAGAGAGAGAGAGAGAGAGAGAGAGAGGGAGAAGGAAGGAAGGGAAAGGGGGGAGAGAGAGAGGGGGAGAGAGATTGAGGCAGAGAGAGGGAGAAAGAGGGGGCCACAAAGGGAGAGAGAGGGAGAAAGATAAAAAAGGATGCACAGGAGAGAAAGAGGGATATGGGTGGGGGGAAAGAGAGGGGGAAGGTAACGAGGGAGAGGGAGGGAGAGGGAAATGCGATGAAGAAGGAGGCGAGCGAGTGGAGGAGGAGGCGGCGGGGGGGGGGGCGGGGGGGTACAGCGCGAAAGACGACCGCGAGGAACGAGCTAGAAGGAGGGATCCACCGAATGAGACACGAACGTCGTCACATCCATCAGGAGCACGGTGGAGGGAGCCGTGCGCGCGGGCTCGTTCTAAGGTGTGTGTCTGTGTGTGTGTGTGGTGACATGACACGTGAAGTGTGTTAATTGATTTTTAATGATGTGGTGTGTCTCATGGGCTAAGCCAGTCTCTAAATAGAGTCCTAATTAGCTTCATTAGGAGAGAGAGGGGGGTTTTACAGCTAGTACACTCAAGCTTACCATAACACACTTTATAGTAAGGTACACACGCACACACACACACACACACTCAATCATGTACGCACACAGACACACGTATACACAATCAATCATATGCACGTGACCATGCACACACACTCCTCCACAATAACCCCCCCCCCCACACACACACACACATAAACACACCATCCTATCCATAGACACACACAGACAATCATATCCATGCGCACACACTCACACACATAAGTGGACGGGACAGGCTGCCCCAACCGGGGCGTGCAGTTCGAGGTCAGTGGGATGTACTGCTGCTGGTCTACCACTAGGTGGCTCTGCTCCCTGTCTTTCTGTGTCTGTGTGGGGTTGTGTGTACGTCGGTCTGTATGCGACTACGATTGACTATGTGTGTATGTGAGCATGTGATTCTGTGTGAGAGTTATTGAGTGTCTGTGTGTGTGTCTGTGTGTGTGTGTGTGTGTGTGTGTGTGTGTGTGAGTTGCATAAGTAGGCTAAGGAGGGCCAGACTGGACATGCATGTTTCATCCTATCTGGGGGGGGTTTTCCCTCATCACCCCCCCCTCCCTCCCTCCCCCCCCCCCCCCCACCACCACCACCCCCCGCCCCCGGCGGTCCAGGATGTTCTATGCGGCTGCGGAGAGCAACAATAGCAGCCTTCTCCAAGGCTCGTGTTATGCCGAGGAGGCCTCTGATCGACACACTAACTTACTGGACCCTCCGCGTGAAACACTGTTTCTGCAGTCGAATGTCAAAAGTAACTGTTTTTTTGTACCAACCTGCCAGTCTGCCTGTCTGGTTCTCTCCTTGGCTTGGTTTTGCCTTTAATTGATGAGCCCTCTCTCGGTGCCCTCGCCCCCAACCCCCCCCCCAACCCCCCACGGTGTGTCTCACACCTGTGCTGTCAGCCCTGTGATCAGAGCCATCAACGATGACCCAGTTTGGACAGCCTGTGGCTGGGGAGCGTGGGTAATTGTCCAGACCTGTGTGTGTGTGTGTGTGTTTTGGCTCCGTACGCAGCCTAGAGTCGGGGGCTGTGGAGGATTATGGGTAAACAATCACACTAGCTGGCGTCGTCCCATTCCCCCCCCCCTCCTGCGACCAACCCCCCGCCCCACTCCACCCCCCTCCCCCCTCTCCAGCTCTCATGCATGCGTGTGTTGTGTGTGTGTGTGTTGTGGTGACGCGCAGAGCTGTCTGGTCAACTGTAGCCTAGTGGTGCTACGGTGCTTATGTCACCCCCCCCCCCCTCCGTCCACCACCCCCCTCCTCCTCCCTCCACCCCCCCCCTCCCCCAAGCGCTCTCTCCTCTCTCTCACTACCACCCCCCTCGTCTGTCAGATCCGCCCCCCCCCCCCCCCGCGTCCGCCGTGCACTCTGGGTAATTGCTCAGCCGGCTGGTCTGGGATCAGCTGGGGTTTACCCTTGGAATCCGTCGCTGCGCTCCGATTGGTCGAGGCCACGGTGGAGCAGAAGGGGCCATTGGCTGAACTCCAACACATGATTCACACACATAGATAAAAGTGCTCACACACACACGCACACAGACACACAATCGCACACGGGTTGCACGCACACAAACACACGTACATGTTCAAAGTCTTGATGATGCGTTAAAGATCTAAAACCGCTGTGTAATTCTTTTGATGTGGGGAGATGGACTTTGCACCAAATAATGACATGCACGTTGGGAAGCGCAGCAATGTCAACACACACACACACACACACACACACACACTCCTCCCGCTCTCTCACAAGATAGGAGAAGTGGTGGCATGGGAAAAAAACTCCATGGGCTAGAACCCAAAACACCGCACTCCCGCCCCCCCCCCCCCCCCCTCCCCTCAACACACACATTCATCTGCCCCCTCAGGTCTGCCTCTAAAGGACACTGTACAGCCCCCCCCCCCCCCCCCGCCTAGCCCCCGTGACCCCTGCGATCCCCTTGACCCATGATCTTTTCCTTCAGGAGTGGGGGAGTGCATCGGAGTGGAAGGAACAAGTCCAAGGGTGAGTGTAAGACCCCCCCCCCACCCATCCACCCACCCCTTCCGAGAACAGCTACACACACACACACACACACACACACACACAGGGGAATGGATGACCGTCACACACAACACAGTCATGGATGCTTGCACAGACATAGTCTTGGACGCAAGGAAACACAAAGTCGTATGACGTCGGGGACGACCATCGACAACACGCAGTCAAGGACGTACGCACGCACGCACGCACGCACTGACGCTCACTCCATGGACGCCGCAAGCACATTATCCCCCCTTCTCAAACTGTTTCTAATCCCCGCCTCCGTACGAACTCTCCCTCTGCCTCACACTGTTCTGCTGGAGTGGGCCACTTCACACTAATTCCTGATGACACTGTGTGTGTGTGTGTGTGTGTGCGCGCGTGTGTGTGTGTTTTGTGATTGGATCGCAGAGAAAGTTAGGACTTCACGGGGTGAAGAAGGGAAGGAGTGAATGAGAAATTGTTCTCTATCTTGTCCCCTCATGTTGCTCCCCTGCTTGTTTGCCAAGCACAGACAGACCCCATGGAAACTACCTCGGGTCAAAGTGAGAACTACCCTCGACTCATCACATGGAATCAATTCCTACTCCGTATAGCTGTAATGTGTACAGTGTCATGCTATGGCACAGTATGTCCTGTGTGTATATGTGTGTGCGAGTGTATAGCTTTGAGAGATTTTTGAAAGTGTACACGTAAGAGGAGGCTATGCGGGAGTATAAGTGAGTGTGTGTGTGTGTGTGTGTGTGTGTGTATTTCCTCTCCCAGGGAATGCTGCTAATAGCTTGCCTCAGGCCACAATTTAAGTCAGTCTAACAAGGTTCTCCCCAAAGTGGCCCAGAGGGCAGCTCTCTCAGAGGGACAAATTGATCACAAAAACAATCAAAGTGCTCTCTCACTTCACCTGCTATCCATCTCTGCTTGTCTCTCTCATCTCACTGTCTCTCTCTCTCTCGCTCTCTTGCTCGAGGATACAGACTGCTTTGTAGTTTAAGACTGAGAACAAGAGAGAGAGAGGAGAGAGAGAGAGGAGAGAAGAGAGAGAGAGAGAGAGAGAGAGAGAGAAGAGAAAGAGAGGAGAGAGAGGTGAGAGAAAGAAAGAGAGAAAGAGAGAAAGAGAGGAGAGTGAGAGAGAGATGGGGGGGGGGGGGCGGGGTTAGAACTGTTGAGGACACATGAAGCCAATGAGATTACTCCGCTAAAACGGGCTAATCTTTTCCATTGACAAAAAACAGTAGCTACGCTAACGTGAGGCTAGCTCATGTTACGTGTCTAATCTATAAGGCTCTCTCAAACACACACCCTCACGTCACTGCTGTGGGTTTATAGAGTCTAAACTATCCGTTTTAAGGACTGCACACTGTCACAACTCATTAGTAACTAGATGAACCAGTTACTTACAAATGCAGTTTGGTAAATATGAACTCATAGTTATTTATGAGTATCTTTCGGTTAGCCCTAAGTCGGAACTATTATGGACAAACAGTATACCTACTGTACAATACAAAAGGAAACATTTTCATCCCATAACGTTTGGGAGACCCAAGGGTTGGAACGCAACACTGACCCAACATCAGCTGAGCGCTATGGCGATGCCTCACAGCTAATGTGATGTGGGAGTCGCTGGAGTCAGTTGGCTGAGCGGTGAGGGAATCGGGCCTAGTAATCCGAAGGTTGGCCAGTTCGATTCCCGTCATGCAAACCGACGTTGTGTCCTTGGGCAAGGCACTTCACCCTACTTGCCTCGGGGAATGTCCCTGTACTTACTGTAAGTCGCTCTGGATAAGAGCGTCTGCTAAATGACTAAATGTAAATGTAAATGATGTAACAACACCCTCCACCTCTGTGAAGTCATATGGGCAAAGATGCCATGAAGTGTCCCGGTCATGAATTCGAAGGTAAGACGCACGCAAAAACACACACAGACACACACACACACAGACACGCACACACACACACAGACAGGACGCACACACAACCAGAAACCCGTGCAAACGGCTCACTGGATCCTCTTTCACCTTACGTTACGCTTTCAACATCTCCCTCTCTCTCTTGGCGACTCCTCTCTCTTCTCTCTCGTCCCCTCTCTCGACCTCGTCCCCTTCTCTCTCTCTCCGTTTCCAGCGCGCGCCGTCTACCCTTCCCTGCTTACCGCCGTCCTCTCCTCGGCCAATCAGAGCGCGGGTGGTGCTCCGCGGTGGCGCCCCGCCGCGTAATGACTTGATGTAGGGAGACTGGACTTGAAAACAGAAACCGAAAACAGACAACGTGCACGCCCGTGAAGCGTGGCCATGTCGACACACACACACACCACCCCCGTCCACCTCCGGGGGTCCGAAGGCGAGAGATCATCTGACGTGCGGCACGCTCTCTCTACCATCTTCGATTCCCGGTCATGCCAACTGACGTTGTGTCCTTGGGCAAGGCACTTCACCCTACTTGCCTTGGGGGAATGTCCCTGTACTTACTGTAAGTCGCTCTGGATAAGAGCGTCTGCTAATGACTAAATGTAATGTAAAATCTAGACCTCAGCTGCTATCGTATGTCTGCTCGCTCGGCAATATCTTCGATATCGCTGCTGGTGTTACAATGGGCTGTTTCTCAGGAGAGGGTGGAACGTGTACGTTTTCCTGCTCGGTCTCTCGCCGTCTGCTAGGAAGAGAAATTGCGAGAGCGCCCGGCAGATGGGAGATGGCGGAGAACACGACGGCAGGATACACACTGTGTTCTTCAGAACCCCTCCTCCGGGGCCTGGCGGACTCACAGCCTCGGAGCTTGAAGAACGTCTGTATGTTTGAGTGAGTGTGTCTTCCCTCTCCTAGGGATCGTTCTTGTTCGAGAACTCCACAAGGCCTGACACGAAACCCGACGGTGCAGACGTAAGTTTAAAGAGCCCGGATCCTTCCCGAGACAATGGCTCCGCTCTATGCATCTCAGTGGGGGGTCTACTCCCCCCCCCCCCGCCCGCCCGCCCTGCACACACACATCCACACACACGGCCGGGGCTGAACCAACGCGCTGAGTAAACACGCCACAGGCTCGCCTGTTGGAAGAGACCCTTGAGGCGGCTCGCAGAGACACAGAGCCCACCGTCCGGTTAGCTTGGAACATTCAACTCTCTCCCACTTGCTCTCGGTCTCCTATCTCTCTCTCTTTTGGCCCCTCCCTCTCTCTCTCTCGTTGTCCCTCTCTCTCACCTCTCTCTCTTTCTCGGCCTCGCCCCATCTTCTCTCTCTCCCCCCCCCCTTGTCTTTCTCTTCCTCGTTCCCATCCGATGCTGGGCGGCTACTGGGGAAAAAGTGTCGTAGGAGATGCTCCACAAGCGGTACATCTGTCTTCGCGAAAACAACCACACGCACGCAACGTGGAAGACGGTGGGTGACATGAATCATTCAGCAACGTAGCATGCTGAGAGTGTGTGCCCAGCTAGCGATGCTGAGAGTGTGTGCCCAGCTAGCGATGCTGATAGTGTGTGCCCAGCTAGCATGCTGAGAGTGTGTGCCCAGCTAGCGATGCTGAGAGTGTGTGCCCAGCTAGCGATGCTGAGAGTGTGTGCCCAGCTAGCGATGCTGAGAGTGTGTGCCCAGCTAGCGATGCTGAGAGTGTGGGATTAGCTCTCCTGGCCAGGGCTTTAAATAATCTTTTCTGTGTTACGTAACAGCGAGCCATTAGTCAGCAGAAAGACATTCAAACAAAACACACACAAGCACAGAAACCCACATATGTCACTCACTATCACGGCGCTAGGGCAATCATAAAGTGTGCCTGAGAAGCTAAGTATCTGTTGATAAATTGCGAGAAGTGAAAGGGCAATATTTCAAGTGTGTGTGTGGGTGCATGTGTGTGTATGAGAGATGGTGATTCCGTACTTCAGGATGCATCTACACACCAGATTTCCCCCCTGCCTGTGTCAGATTAACAAAATCATATCCTCTACCTAGATCAAGGCACGATAATCCATCACCAAACTTGCTTCACGGATTACGATCAAACCCCCGGAAGTGGAGGCGTATTCTCACTCCACAATCCCAGCCCAGCCGCGTCAGCACGGGATGACCAGACCAAACCAATCAAATGACGCACGTGCCGCGGAGGCGCCACGCGGGTAATGGACTCAGCGCATCCTCTCCGTTCCAGAGGCACGGCGCGGGGGTTATGTGATACGATAACGGCGCTCTGTGGATCGCGAGGCCCCCAGGCTTCCGCCCCCCCCCCCCCCCCCCGAGTCCCTGCCGATTGATCCCATGATGCTCTCTGGGCTCGTTCGGATCGATGGCGAGCCCCTCGCCATGGCGCCACGCAGGACGGGTCTAATTCTATTGCAGGCGGACCTCATGCGTGGCCTCGCACCGAAGCTAGACGGAAGAGGAAGACTGCGTGAGTAAAACTTAGAGAGAGACGGAGGAGAAGAGAAAGAGAGAGAGATGGTGTGGGGGGGGGGGGGGGGGGGAGAGGGAGAGAGATGGGGGAGAGGTAGAGAGGAAGAGGGAGAAAGAGGGTGCTGTCTGGTTGTGCTGTCTGATATCTGGGTGCGTGGGAGACAGAAGGAAATGGAAAGTTGAAATATTGAAGAGAGAAAGAGGTAAGAGGAGGAAGAGAGAGAATGGGAGAGTGAGAGAGAGAGTTTGGAACGCACCTGTTAGTCCCTTACAGGTGGGCTGGACATTACTCTGTGCTCCATACCACATTGACATGCCCCAATGAACAGGTTAAACATCAATAACGAACCAAAAAAATGACCCAACACCAAAGACGCATTAACGAAACCACAGACACTAGCACGGCGTGACAAAAGTAGAAAAACACATCTAGCTTTACGCATCTCCCCAAAATTAGTGATTCATCCTCTATGCAACATAGTGCACTCTCCCACTCCCAAATATGTACAAAAGTATCAATATCTTTCATTGCTTTGTAAAAAAACAGTGAGAACTAAAGAGAGAGAGAGGGGTCGTACTGTCTGACATCTGGATGTGATCGCAAAGGCATACAGGGGAGGGACTGAAGAGGTACCAATGGCCTCCTGCGGGGAAAAGAGAACCTACCGAAAGGTTGAAATTCAGATCCAACCCATGACGGGTTGAATTCACTCGAGCACCGTGCAAGCGCCGTCGCGGAGCCTGTGTGCCAAAGTGAGCGGCCTAGCGTAGGACTCACACAAGCCAGCCGCTGCGCCAGCTCCCTGGGGAATGGCCTCTGCTCTTTTATGGTCCTTGTCTATCTCTCTCTCTCTCTCTCTCTCTCTCTCTCTCTCTCTCTCTCTCTCCCTCTCTCTCCCTCTCTCTCCCTCTGCCTCTCACACTTCTCACTTCCACCTTATGTCATCAGCCACCTCTCTCACACACCTCCCAAACCCCCCCCTCTCTCTGTCTCTCTCTCTCTCCTTCTCTCTGTCATTTCTTCTACCTCGTAAGTGGACCGTGGGAGATGGTGAGACACGAGGGATCAGATGTACTGTACCTCCCTTCCTGTCCCCTTCCATCCATCCATCCCTCTCTCCGTCTCTCCCTCCCTCTCTCCCTCTCTCCCTCTCTCCCTCTGCTGCCTATAACTGAAGCCACCGTCTCGTTCCCCAGGCTGGACCCGGCTGAACTGAGGAAAGTGCAAATGCAGTCAAATGTATACTATTGTGTGTGTGTGTTTGTGTGTGTGTGAGCACATATGCGCAACACTTTAATACATGAGCATTTGCTCATGTGTGATTTGGACCACATGTATGTCTGTCAGGGACTTTGTGTGTGTGTGTTGGGGCTTGGTTGTATCTGTGCAGGTGCACTGTCAGTGAGGCATACAGACCCACTGTTATTCAAGGTAGGGATAGAAACTCCGAAGGGCTTCAACTTCATGAAGTACTGTTAGAGTGTCTAACCTCAATGTCAATCCAGCTCATATTATCAAAATTGTAATCTCTCTCAAGAGACAATGACCATCACAAATAAGTAAATAATTATATCTGAGGCGGTTAAATCAATTGCGCAACGTCGAATTCGCAGGTCCTTTGGCAGTTTCTCGCAAAAATGCAGTCGTAAACACGTGAACAACAAGCTGCATCAAATACCACCACCACATTCCTCGCCGGTCAGTTTTGGTGACATCATCGGCGAGTTGCAGTTGTGGCCGTTGTAAAATTATAATTATCATGGCATACGAGGGGGCCTCTATTTTTCATGCCTCGTGGTAGTGAGTGCATGTTTCTGTGAGGCGCGCAAATACTCTGGAAGGGAAGCACGCACGCACACACACACACACACTCTCTCTCACACGCACACACACACACACACGTACACACACACAGGTTGGAAGTGGGGGTCGCGGCGCACCCTGATTTAATTCCATCTGACAAAACCCTTTGGGGCGTGCAGAGGGAGCGAGGAAGAAGAGAGAGAGAGAGAGAGAAGAGAGAGAGAGAGAGAGAGAGAGAGAGAGAGAGAGAGAGAGAGATGAGAGAGAGAGAGAGAGAGAGAGAGGAGGAGAGAGAGAGAGAGGCTTCGGGGCCTCGTCTACCCACCACTGCTAAGTAAAAGCCAGATTTCGGCATCCCGCCGTATAGTCCCCCCGCGCACCAGAGTGATCGTGTGGCTCGTTTAAATATGTGTATAATGCAAGGCGCAAGGAGAGAGTTTTTCACTGGGGAGAAAGACTGAAAAAATACAGAAAGGGAAATACAGTTATTTGGGATAGTTACAGGACTGACATTATGCCCTAGAGAAATTATGAAAGAGCGTTTTATTCGGCTTTGATAGGCTTGTTCAGTCAGTATTTTTCAGTTGTAAATTAAGAAATCTATTTAACGAACAATGTTGGATAATCAAATATGGCTACTACAGTAAATAATAATACAAATAATAGTAAAAATAATACAAACATCAAGTTGAATGGGACTCATGAGAATGACAATGTTAATAATAATTGGTTATAAATAGGTTGGACTGTATTAGGCTATTTATCAGTTATTCTAGTAGCCAATAGACCATTATTCTTCAGTGAAAATGTCTTAATTTACCAGTAGATAATTAAATCGTTGACGTTCACTTCTTTATTCTGTTATTGAGATATGATCTTTTGTTTCAGAATACAGAATACATAGGCATACTATGGATTTTCTATCGCAATAAAAAAAATCAGTCCATTTGGCTGTAGCTAAGCATTATTTTGTGTACTATTTTAATCTAAATATACATGGTCTCACTTTTGTTGTCTACTTGTAAAAAAAAAATTGCTCTTTGTGGACATGGAATTGTTGAAAACACAAATACACAAAGGCGTTCACAGCCTAATACTAAAGAGAAGACACCCTTGCAGCAAATTATAGTATTTACACATTGAAAGTTAAACATTATTTAACTGTTCAATAAAGTTATACAAATGTTTCCAAATCAATCACAGGCCTACTTAGAATGCAAAACGGTTATGGTTATTGGTAACTTACAAGCGAGAACAATCCGACAGCAAATGAAACACAAGTAGGCCTAAGCGAATTAAATTATTAGACTGATAAAGCCAAGCAAAGATAAACGAATAATCGAATAATTTGAATGTGTTGTCTCACATGTTTTATTGTACATTTTATTGTATAGCCTACAGCCTGTTGTCTGACGTGAAAGCATTTTATGGGCTATCCTACTTCATATCTCCGAATAGCAAAGGACCAGAGGAATGAGCGCGGGAGGGCCACGAGCCTACATGGATAAACTTGCGCCTTCGGGTCTTACAGGGGTGACATGGGGCAAAGGTGTGTGCGAGTGTCTGTGTGTTGTGTGTGTTGATGTTGCATTTCAACAGTTTCGGCGCGGTGCGGCGCTTGACTGATGGTAATGGGTTAGTAGAGCGCATGACAGTTTGGAATACAGGACTCCAGCTCTTGGCCTTTTTTTTTACTGTGGCTATTTAAGATTGTCTGCTCTTCACGGATACATTTTCACGCAAATATTCAGGCTTTGGATTCTGAGTGTCTGTTAACCTTCCTTCGGTGACAGCCACGGGACAGAAGAGCCTCCTAAGAGCATTCTCAAAAAATATTGAATATTTATGGTTGTGGAAGGACCAGTTGACACACACGTGCACACGCACGTAAACACACGCACGTAAACACACACACACACACACACAGACCCCCTCAGTCGACATGCGTTAACTCTAAAGTTTTCCAATACTTTCTATCAATTCTACGTGCATGAAGAGTTGAGCCTTGGTGAAGGAGTTATTACAGCGCCTGCAATCTAAATAAATGTAAATTACAATGTGTAATGTGTTTGAAGCTAAAGAGCGACCAGGCATAACACGGCGAGCTCAGCTGTCAAAAGCACTTGGATCTTACCTCGCATGGTGATGGTGGTGCGACTCGCTTCCGAATGCAGCAGTCATGAAGAAACACACATAAACACTTTCAAAGGCAAGATCCTCAGGCAAAAAAAAAGAAAAAAAGAGTTTAATATAAGCTACAAAGTCGTCCACGTTCGAGGAGCTGACTTTCGGTTCTAAAGCATTCCAGTCCAGAACGGTCTCGAGCTTGCTTGACGCGCGGAGCAGAGCGAGGAGGCACCCGAGCTTGGTGAAGTGGTTGGACGGTTTGGTCGTGCGCGCAGCGAGCATGCGGGTTTTCACATGACATCTGCGCTTTAACATCTACTGGAGGTTTTCACTGTTTCCCTGAGACGAGGGGAGAGCGCTAGCAGGAGCTTAGAGGGACACGGATTGGACTAGCACTTTCTGCTCCTCCCCCTCAGACGTCGCCGTCCGTGACTATAGCTCAGCGCAGACGGCAGGCTATAGCCGCGCTTCCCCAATGTCCATGTCATTCACATCTCCCAATAACTTCCCAAACAAGAAAAAAGAAACGTTAAAAGTAAAAAAGAAAAAGAAAAAGAAAAGAAAGAATCACAATCTGAGTCCAAAACCGTCCTACCATTTATGGAAAGAGTAGCCTATAGGCTTTTTAAAGTTTTTCGTCCAATGATTTGTTAATTTGACTAGGCTACACTAAGACAGATCAATGATGAAAAATATGAAGCCTTATGTTCAATAGTTACCGCTGATGAACCACTGTTTACCCAATAATTGGACATGCGGATGGAAATAGTACATAATTTCGATTTTATGAATAGTTCATTAGTTACATAGTTCCACAGTATTTTGCAGGTAAATATTTAATATAATGGGTGTTAAATACTGCAAGAGCTATGGATTATCTTAATTAGGCTGTATATTAGACTAGTAGAAAAACGACAAGACATAAAGCAGCTGCTTTGGTCAACTGCATACGTTTCATTATATTTAACGTGACGGTCGATCACAGACACTCACAAGGGTAACAACTTAAATGATTATTATTTAGACATATCGTTTTGGGAAATAGTAAATGGTTGCATAGATACGTTACGTTATTATGTCTGCCTCTGCGTGGGAATGCATCATACAGATCTTATGTCACACAGAGGATAGAAGCTCAAATTACATGTCTTATGTTTCCACTAGAAGGGCTGAAGGATGGTAGGAAGGAGGGATGCAATAAAATACATTCCAGGAAGATGCAATCCATTCACATTTACTGGGGTAGACGAATAAGAATGAGGGCAGGTGAGATCAAATCTAATCCGCCTGTACTTTAGTGTCACGTTTTACATTAAATTCCAAAGACCACCGCCTGGTAGCTGAAATGGGGTGACTTTGCGATGTGGCTAGTGAATAAAACCATCCCTCAACTGACCACAAAACACTACTAGAACTATCCTCTTCTGATGCTTGTTGTTCTGCTATAGTTCCAGTATGCACCACTCATACATCGCTTTGCATCAAAACATCTGCTCGATGAATAAAATGTTCAATTGAATCGTGAAACACTTGGGAGGTATGGCTGTCTCAAGCTGCGACCCGACCCTTCCACCTTTGACCCCAGGCTTCCTCCTGCAGAAGGTTACAGGCAAGCTTGACCTTTGACCTCTCACAGCTCCTGCAACCGAGGACAGCACATAAGGTCCCGTTCTGTTGACTCCCGGCTAATGCACAGCCTCTTATGCAACTCTGAGCATGTGCAGGTGATGGGTCGGTGCGCTTCCCCCGTGTGAGGTGAGCAGGGTGGGAACAGAGACCAAGAGGAGCTGTCCCTCAACCCCTACAACCCCCCCCCCCCCCACCCGGCTGTGCTGTTTGACCTGGAGAGAGAGAGAAGGCGGAGGGAGTGGAGAGACAGAAAGTGAGAGAACGAGAGAGTAAAGAGATGGAGTCGAGAGAGAGAGAGAGAGAGAGAGAGAGAGAGAGAGAGAGAGAGAGAGAGAGAGATGGAGGGAGTTGAGAGATGGAGAGGAGAGAAAGACAGACTTAAGAGACAAGAGAAGAGGAGAGAGAGTTAGATGGATGGAAAGCTGGAGTAGAGAGAGGGATGGAGGAGAGAGAGAGACAAACCGCCCCAAGCACATCTCCACTGACCTACATTTCATCCATCGTTTTTTCATCTTTCCTTTCTTGATTCTTCACCCCCCCCTCCTCCTCTGTACCAACAGCTCCTTAATTGTGATGTAATGACCAAAGCAAGCGTGACAATAAGCCAGACTGGTCAGAATGAGAGTCTCTCCAAGACAGACAGGCCGACGGACAGAGAGAGATAGAGAGAGAGCGAGAGAGAGCGAGAGAAAGAGAACGAGGTTGGCTCTGTTCAAAATACAATGAAGGGGTTTTTTTCTCCCCTTTTTGGTAAAAAGCAATCAAACGTGTCCTTATGTGATCTTTGTCTGCCGGGGACGTTAAGGGCCTGGACAGGACTATGCCCCGCCAGGCCATCTAAGGACCAGAGCTCCATTAAGCCAGATTCGTTTCTGCTCATTGTCAAAGCTACCCCAGTGGGCCCAACAGAGAACCTAGCTATTGACTAGATAACTACATTGTTATTTTACACTATTAGCTCTGCTTCTATGAAGAGGAAAGAATGGCTGGCAAACAGAATGGCTGGCTGTATGTCGGACTGTCTGTCTGTCTGTCTGTCTGTCTGTCTGTCTCTGTCTGTCTGTCTGTCTGTCTTGCTGGCTGAGTGTATGACCGGCTGGCTATCTGTCTCCCTGCCAACCTGCCTGTCTGTTTTTCTGACTGGTTTGGTCATTGTGTATATGAATGTTATTTTGCTTTTTGTGTTAATTGGTTATCAGCTGTCGAATATTCATATCCAAAACTGCATTGTCCTTGCCTCTGGCAATACTAGGAGGAAGTATGCGGAATTTGGCCAACAAGAACAGCTTTCAACACACACACACACACATACGCACACACACACACTGTCATCTCTTACAGTAAAATGATGAGTATAGTGGAAAAAACGTGTGGGATCAAGAACAAGACACCAGATCATGTTAGAAAGATACCAATCAAAGACGGGTCGGGGAAAAAGAGAATGAGAGAGCGATACAAAGACTGGGAAAAGGAAAAGCGGAACAGGAAGTGTGATAAGCTTTCAATATCATTTGGGGCATTTCTCATGCTTTACTGCCAGTTTTCAAGTGAAGTGTGACGCCAAAGGCAAGGAGAGAGGGGCAGACAGGCAGCAGAAGGTCATGGCGGGATTCGAACCCAGGCCGCTGCGGTGAGGCGTCAGCCACACAAGATATTCACACTTGTCCGGTAAGCCACGTAAGTTGTTTCTTTCACTGTAAGAGTAGCGACTCATTCATACAACTGTGTCCTTGAGAGGGCCATCAGCAAGTTAACTTGGGTATAATTAGATAAGTTTCCTCCTGAAAATAAGAAACCAGGTCAGTGGTCTCCCAGGACCCTGCTTCTCCTCTAAAACCATGAGCCTCCCCGCCTTTAATGTTCTCCTGGAACAAGCAGGTGCTTTTTTACCCTGCGTTTGTGTGCTTGTGTGTGTGTGAGAAAGAGAGAGAGCGATGGATCGTGTGCGTTTGTGTGAGGCAGAGAGACCCTGTGTGCGTGTGAGAGGGACAGAGGGTGAGATCGATTGTGTGTGTTTGTGTGAGAGAGTTTGCGTGTGTGTGCGCGCGCGTGACAGGGACAATGATGCCATTATAACGCACTCTGTAGCATTTTTGATGTGGCGAGAGTATGTTTGAATTGTCACCTGTCTTGAATGTTCCACGTATTGTCTCCTGTAGTTCCTCTTACTGGCTGCGCCATGACATTGATGTGTCAAACGAAGTTTGAGCGAGAGGGGGAGAGATTGAAAATACACTTGAGAAATTTGCAGAAAGATACCACAAGTGACATAGGCAATTTCTGGAGAAAAATTACTTCATCATAATTTCAATCCCAAAAAGAATGGGAAGGAAAGCCCTGAAGGAGGAGAAGCGTGTCACCTTGAGAAGCACTAGAGGAAACACTAACTCTCTTTCTGACTCTCTCTCTCTCTCTCTCTCTCTCTCTCTCTCTCTCTCTCTCTCTCTCTCTCTCTCTCTCTCTTCTCTCTCTCTCTCTCTCTCTCTCTCTCTCTCTCTCTCTCTCTCTCTCTCTCTCTCTTTCTTTCTCCCTATCTCTCTCTCTCTCTTTCTAACTACCCTCTCTCTCTCTGACTCTTTCTGTCTCTATATGACTCTCTTTCTCTCTATCCATCTCACACATGCACACGCACACACTCGAAAGATCCGAGATCCAATGCATTAATTCATTCGTCGTGGAGCTGGTGTACAGACCGATTCCTGATTCCTCAGGTGACATTCAGACTTCTCCATGAACCGATCACAGTAATGGCGAAGCAAATGGGTTTTCTGGTGAGTCGGAGTTCCTTGGTCCTGAGCTTCCTAGTTGTTAGAGCTTCACCCCCATACGAAAAGTAAGTGGTAACTGACATCATCTAATCACAGCTTAAAATAGAGTCTGTCACTCTGACTAAACAGGCCCATTGCTAGCTGTACCTCTCAACACAATCATGTGATTTTAATTGGATTTCTGTATTATCCCTGTTTTTTTTTCACCCCCCCCCCCGCACAAAACCATTAAGACATAAAATCTAGTTTTACTTTGAGTCGCCCCCCCCACCCCCCCCTTCTCCTTCTTTCCACGCATATGGAAGACGCTTGCACAGCCTGGGGCTATCTCTCAAAATAATTTACTAGTGGATTTCGTTTTTGAAAGCTTACTGTAATATGTAGAACGTTGGAGTTGACGTTGCAAGGGTGAGCAATTCCCGAATTTGGAGCTTTCATGTCAGGGGATGAGCGTGTGTGTCTGTGTGAGTGGGGGGACTTGGAATGTTCTGGACAGGTTTCATGTAAACAAGCACATGAACTGCTCTGTGGCTCAACACCGTGGACAGCATTGTGACGAAGAAACCTCTACAAGGTTCTTGAACTGACGTTCGAGTCCCATTGAGCATGAACTCTGCAGCAGCGTGGGTTTGGATGAAGTTGTTCAAGTAAAGGAGATGACCTTTGAACCTTAGGAGTCAGGCAAGAACCCTGATGTGAAACTGAAGCTGTATGATTCCATACGCCCAGGAGTGGACATTTTAGTGCAAAGAACACCGGATGTTGGCTTTTCCTAAGACATTACATTTGACATACGTTGTACCGGAAGAACTACACAATAACAGGGTTGAAATACACAGTTTATCCATAATAAAAGACATTGACTAACTGACTGGCAATTGCACCTAAAGCTGAATCTTTAAACCTTTCTCATCATCTTAAAGCTTGACTCTTCGCTAAGCCACCTTCTCACCCTGGATGAGATAAATAAAAAGACCCTATAGATGCACCCTCTGTCTATACCAAGTCATCTTGTGCACTTTAACCCTTGCTCTTCGAACCCCGGCCTATCAGACTTCAGGCTGTTGACCGGCTTCTTCATTGGACCAATAGGAGAACCTTGAGGGACACCATCCCAGAGATCCGCTTACTGTCTGTGCTGCCGGGGCCCCGGCACTGAGATCCTTAATCTGGAGAGCGTGGGGGGGGGACGTGCGTGGAGTTGAGTGGGAGAGCGGACACTGTGGATGTTTTAACCCCCCCCCCCCCCCCCCCAGTTTATGCTAATCCGGAGTCTAGCATAGGGATTAGAGGGCACACCACTGTGCGGCTCGATATGGAGTTGCTTATGGCTCGTATATAAGATTATGTCTTTAAGCAGTTTACGCCTATCGCCGAGTTGTTCGAATATTACATTGGTGACTGATGACTCGCCACGCAATTAGTGGGTCTTTGTACATAAACAAACAGGAGTCTGTTGTTATATATTTACAATAGTGTGTGTGTGTGTGAGAGAGAGAGAGTGTTTGTGTGTGTTTGTGGTCTGAACAGGTGACTGAAAAAAGAAGTTTCGTCTCTCCAAAAATCAGACACTTTTTCTTTTGGGATTCTGAGACAGAAACACTTCAGTCCTACCCCTGACCGACACACACACACACACATACACACGCACACGCACACACACACACACACACTGACATGTTAATTTGATCATCAACATCACCTTGAACTGATAGGATGATTTGACATGTCCCTTTGTTTGGGTTGGGGTACAATGAGTCTGTTAGTCTGTTAATCTGAGAGGATTAACTCCAACAATACCCTGTGTGTGTGCGAGGGGAGCGAGTGACTGTGTGTGAGAGTGTCAGTGTGTGAGCGTGTGTACATGTTTTAGCGAGTGAATTAATGAGTATGTTTCAGTCTGCCTGTGTGAAAGAGAATTTCAAATCTTCCCATGTCGGAAGTCAGTAGATCTTTTTATGTGACGAACATGATGATTGTAATGAAAGAGTGAAGATTAGATGTAAACTATTGATGCAGATATTTTTGGGTTTCACTCACAAAATCCAAGAGAAGAAAGGAGCCAAAGAAGATTGACACAAAAACAGCAGGTAAAAGATCTGACTTCCTCCCGTTTGTGTTCCCACCTCTATGAAGTCCCCCTGATAAGTGCCTTGTGCACAGTTAGCCTATGATATGAGTACTTTAATCAAAACATTGGATAGCTGATTTGACAGTGTAGTCATATAAGGGTGGTGGTGGTGGTGGGGGGGGTTGGTGAAGCAGCGAAGAGGGGGGGTGGTGAGGTGGGTAGGATTAGTTAATATTTCCCTGGCATTACGTACGCTGTGGTGACCATCTACTTAAGTCCTGCCTTATGTGCCCCTGTCTGGAAGCGCGCACACACAAAACCCCGGCCCATTCACATACACACAAAGACCATTAGTACAGTCCAGCTCATCCTCTCAATGCACGGCGGACGGGACGGGGAAAACACGCCGGCCGCTTTGTCTTCCTCTGTCTGGCGCTTTCATCCCCCCGCTCACGAGAGGGAGCGAGAGAGGGAACGAGAGAGGGAGGAAGAGGGAGAGAGTGACTCGGTCTGTTCACGGAGGTTTTATGGTTGATGGGGTAATCTGCATTGGACAGCGGCGGTCATCTTTCTGCTTATGTGTCGCATACAATGGGATGACTGCTGCCTTTGAAGCACACCATGCTAACATACATGTCCTTAAAGTAACAGGGAGGACTTTATTGTGAGGGTCCCGCGTGGGGACTCGACCAGATATCCGCGATTGCCCTTCCACTGACCTTTCCACCAATCTACCTTTTTTCGAAAGCGTTTTTTGAACGATTACGTCTCGGGTTTGAGAGAGCCGCGGGAGTCCTACGGTTATGACGACTGTCATTTTTTTATCATTTCAAAGCGCTCCACATCTATTTTGCTATCGTGCAAAATAGATGTGGAGGATATTTGATGTTTGTGGACTGTTGCCTGTATCCTTCACAACATAATCTACATAGCGTTTTGTGTACGTCGTTGCTCATTAATATAATATGGGCGCAAATAAAACAGCCGTCCGACATTTCCCAGACTCCCCAAGCTTTTTGATATGAGGCAGCGGACAACTGAGACAACATTTACAGTAGCTTCTGAGTGTTCTATTTCGATTGGAGTTTTGGTAAACGCGTGTTGGCTGAAACAAGTTCTGTTACTGTAACATCCACATAAAGCACCGCAGTCTGCCTTTTTTTTGTCTTCCTTCCTTCCTTCTTCCTCCTCCTATTTTTTCTCATCTTTCATTTTGCTCTCTTTCCGGGGGTTTCCGTCCACACTTACTCATCCTCCTCTCCTTGCTCCAGTGATTCACACTCCACTGTCCTGCATTAACGGCCCCTTTTACCTCGTTCTAAATTATCCATATACCCCACATCGCTCTCCTGCACTCGTCCACTCCTCGTCCCCTCTTTCCTGTCTGCACACTGCATCTATTCCCCCCCCCCCCCCTCAGCACCTCTCCACTCTCTCGCTCTCTCTCTGACTCGCTCTCTCTCTCGCCACTCTCTCTACTCTCTCTCTGCTCTTTCACTGCTTTTGCATACGCTTTCTTGCATTCTCCTGTTCTTTTTTTCTCCCTCTCTCTTTTCTCTCTCTCTCTCTCTCTCTCTCTCTCTCTCTCTCTCTCTCTCTCTCTCTCTCTCTCTCTCTCTCTCTCTCTCTCTCTCAGTGTTACTGTAGGATATAGGTCAGCAGGACAGCTTGGCTAGCTCGTGTCTAGACTCAGCCTCAGTCTTGGGGGCATGCAGTCATACTGCACACTACAGTGACCAGCACACACTGCAAAGCACAGGCACATGCCACTGCTACTGCCTCTGTATGTGTGTGAGTGTGTGAGTGTGTGAGTGTGTTTGTACACAAGTGTGATGCCACACTACTCAAAACAAAAACAGAAGGGAACATTCAGGGGCACCCAAAAACATCTGTATCTCTCTCTCTCTCTCTCTTAATTTCACACACACACAAAGGGTGAGGGTTGTTGGTAGGAGGCCCTACAGCATGATGGGCCTGACCAACAACATTCACACCGTCTGTGAGGAACACCCAGACCTGAAATGCTGAAATGTCACGAGAAATGCCATCTCCTGATATTTGCATTAGGCCAAAGATAACTAGAGGCACTTTGTACAAATGTAAACATGCATGGATGCTAATACAATTACTTATTCATATGAAATGTGTGTTAATTAGTTTTTTGTGTGTGTGGTAGACAAAAGTACATTTACATTTACATTTAGTCATTTAGCAGACGCTCTTATCCAGAGCGACTTACAGTAAGTACAGGGACATTCTCCCGAGGCAAGTAGGGTGAAGTGCCTTGCCCAAGGACACAACGTCAGTTGGCACGGCCGGGAGTCAAACTTGCAACCTTCTGATTACTAGCCCGCTTCCCTCACCGCTCAGCCACCTGACTCCCTGTAATAATAAGTAATAAACTATATGCACCAATGCAATGGTAGAATAAAACGAATGCAAAACTATTACTTTAGAAACGTTGACACTCTTATACTGTGTGTGTGGATGGGTGAGGCGGGGGGAGGGGGGAGGGGGGAGTCGGCAGCTGTATGGTAGTGACTGCTGCAGGGTGTGGAGTGCTATGGGGAAGGGTGAAGGGGGAGGGAGGGGTGTGTGTGTGTGTGTGTACGGGGCAAAGATTCATTAAAACCTCCATCCAGCCCCCCCCCCCCCCCCCCCCCCCTCCATGTCTGGATTCCAGATGTGGTCTCTGTTCCCCCCCCCCAGATACAAAACCCTCCTGCCCCCCCCCTCCTCCCCTCTCCCCTCACACACACACCCGCACACACGCACACCCCCACACCCACCCTCTCCACCACACACCCCCACACCCACCCTCTCCACCACACACCCCCACACACCCATCCCCAATCTCTCCCCACCAAACAGGGTTACAGCACAGTAACCCTTCTGCAGTTTCACCACAGTAGGGGGCATTGATTCTTGATATTTTTTATACCATCTTTCCCATTCGGTTCTATTCTATTCTGGACGGTTTCATCGTGTTTGATTCCATGTTAGGGTGGGGTTTCTGGGGGAATGACCAGAGGGCCAGACTCTCCAACAAATGTTCCTGTATTCTATTCCATTGTGTTCTATTCTATTCCAGAGTACTCGGTTTTCTTCCATTACATTCAGATGTGTTCTATTCTGTTCTAATGTGGGGGCTTCTGGGAAAGGTCCAGGGTGCCAGACATCCTCCGCAGCGCAGCGCTCGATCACCCTAACGAGGACATCACAAACCCTACCCCCACCCCAGTCATGATTCACCAACTGTCACATCCCATTCTACTCATTATCTCTCTCTGTGTGTGTGTGTGTCTGTGTGTGTGTGTGTGACTCATCTTTTCTTTTTGAATGTTTTCTTTTCCCCTGTCGAACGTGTTATTGTAACAGCAGGGCTTCTCCGCTGCTGAGGGTGAACGTGGTGAGGTTAGGAGCAGCCATCGGACTGAGGCGGCCATCTTCCAGTCTGCCTGGCAACAGCGCCTTCGACGATTCGGTGAAATATTGATAGGTGGATGGCGGTGGGTGTTTCCTGAGAGGGCGATAGTGACTTAGGTGGTCGCTGTGACGTGTGCATTTCTCCCCGCACACCTCTTCATCTCTCCCTCGCCCTCCGTCTCTCTCCTCTACGCCTTCCTCTTCCTTCCTTTCCTCGTTTCTCGTCTCTTCTTTTCTCGCACTCTAACTCACACCGATCCTTTCTATCACTTTGCCGCAACCCCCCTCCTCTCTCTCTGCTGTTCTCTCTCTCGGCGAATCTCATGGGTTGAATCCATGAAAGCTCTGGTCTAACGTGTGACAATATTTTATTTATGACACTGTGTTTTTATCTGCTAATGGGGGTCCTTGCAGTGAACTTTGCCATTTCTCCACAGTAGGGACCAGGTAATGGCAGAGGCACTCATCAACATCAACACAGCCCAACGCAGAGAACTATCACCACACACACACACATACTGTACATGCACTAACACACATACACGCATGCACACACCAACACACACATACAGTACATGCAACAAGTGCGTGCAACCATCCACTGACGCACGCACACACTCGCATGCTTGTACACACACACACACACACACACATACACAAGTGCCCCCCCACGCAAACACACACACACACACATACACACCCACTCAAAAGCTTGTGAACATTTTGTCCACTGATTAGGATCAATTGGATTTTGTCTGACAGGATAGTCTCACTCCTTTTCCCCATTTAGCGTGAGCCACTTAGTCGTGTCTTAGGTAAAACACGTCACGCCCCCCCTCCCCTCCACACGCACACTAACACAACACACACACCGACACAATGCACACACCAACGACTACTCATTTGAATCAGGTGTGCAAAATACCAGGAAAAAAGTCCTGCTCTAACCCTTTGGTCGATTTGATACCTGGTCTCTAGCTTGAGTTGTCCTCCAGGTAACCTTCCCTGGCCGTCTACCGAGGTGTTTGAACATGACCCTGCCCCCATTTGTTGTAGGGTGTTGGGATGCTGAAATCGACGCTTGGATGCCTGGAAATCTCATTCCAGGGCATTAGGGTGGTGAGATGGGCTTTTGATTGCTGTGCAACATTAGATTATCTGTCATATCTATCAACGGGTGACACGAGAGGACACTGGGTTCTCTTTCCCATCATGCAATCAACAATATGCTAATAACACACACCGGCCCACGAGTAGAGACAACTTGACTTTCAGTGCGGTAGATCGGACCGAAAATATGGTGTGTGTGTTTGTGTGGGTGTGAATTTGTACCTTTAAGATGTTTCGTGGAGACAACAGAGAGAAAGATGTGTTGTAAGTCATTAGTTTTGTGTGTGAGAGCAAAAAGCAGTCTGGTGTGTGTGTGTGCGTGTGTGTTTGAGTGGCTGAGTATTTTCTACTCTGATGGAGCTGCACAGCTCACCCCTCCTGGTCTCTCTTTCCCCCGCTCTCCCTTTATTTCTTTCTCTCTCTTTCTCTCTCTCTCTCTCTCTCTCTCTCTCTCTCTCTCTCTCTCTCTCTCTCTCTCTCCCTCTGTCTCTCTCTCCCCTCTCTCTCGCTCTCTCGCTCTTTAAACTCCGCCCTGTCTGAAGTTGCCCCCGGCCATGCTGTCACTTCCCATAATGCTCGGCAGCAGTGGTGAGAGTTCTGCGTTGCTAAGGAAGCCCTCCTAGCTCACCACGCCAACGCTGCTATGGTCTGCAGACATGGCCGCTGCTCCATGTATGCTATCTACATGAGACAAGCCCATCAAGCTGACCCTACTTGGCTACTCACTAACTAAACACTAACTACTAACTAACTAAACACTACTACTAAACACTGCTACTTGCAATGCACTCACTAGCTTTACTAACTACTCACTGACTACTAATGCTACTCACTATCTGTACTCAGTAACTACTCACTAACTCTACTCACTAAGTAAACACTAACTACTCACTAACTCTACTCACTAACTAAACACTAACTACTTACTAACTACTCACTAACTCTACTCACTAACTAAACACTAACCACTCACTAACTAAACACTAACTCTACTCACTAACTAACTCTACTCACTAACTAAACACTAACTACTTATTACTACTCACTAACTCTACTCACTAACTAAACACTAACTCTACTCACTAACTACTCACTAACTCCTCACTAACTCTACTCACTAACTCCTCACTAACTCCTCATTAACTCCTCACTAACTACTCACTAACTCTACTCACTAACTAAACACTAACTACCTACTAACTACTCACTAACTCTACTCACTAACTAAACACTAACCACTCACTAACTCCTCACTAACTCTACTCACTAACTCCTCACTAACTCCTCACTAACTCCTCACTAACTCCTCACTAACTCTACTCACTAACTCCTCACTAACTCCTCATTAACTCCTCACTAACTACTCACTAACTCTACTCACTAACTAAACACTAACCACTCACTAACTCCTCACTAACTCTCCTCACTAACTCCTCACTAACTCCTCACTAACTCCTCACTAACTCCTCACTAACTCCTACTCATGATCTGCTCTTAACTAACCCTCCTCCTCGTCAGGGCAGTAGTCTCGTTCACTGACATGTCAGAGACCTTGTGTGACCCTATGACTCCAGCTCACTACTTCGTCATGTGCCACGTACAGCGAGCACAGCAGCAGCGTAGGAAACATGCGGCCCGTTTCCAGTTGTGTAATGTGCTTGTTTAAACCTATGCCAGCTGCAGGATAAGAGCCCCATACGAAAAGCGCAAACACATTGATCCGTTTGCCTCGAGCTCCAAGCTCAGGGAGGGGAAAAGAAATCACTCGTTCTAAATCAATGCTGTCAATTTGCTGTCAGTCCATTCATCTATCCATCCATCCATTCATCTATCCATCCTTCCATCCATCCATCCATCCATTCTGAGTAGACGAGAGGTAATGATCCCCTCCACTGTCTCTCTGGCCCTGCACTGTCGGGGAAGTATGGTATAAAACACACTCCGTCCATCCATATTTCATACGGCATTTTGCAAACGGCGGATAAATAAATGATACTTGGAAAATGGGCACGTCCTCTGAATCAGCACGCGACCGCTGCCCGTTTCCCTGCGCTTCTGAATGGGGAGATGGTGTGTGCGCTCAGGGTCACTGGGTCAGTGTGCGTGGAAGGCTGTGGTAGTGCGAGCTTTGTTGCGCTGCTAAGAGAGAGGGATGACAGGCTCTCCATCCGGTAGCTATGCTAGCCGGCATTATCATGCTCATAAAGCGTGGTTACGCAATTTGTCTTCCCATTAAAGAAAATAATACAACCCTGTAACAAAGGGGGGACATGTAATTACCAGCATGAATAGGAGGAGAGAAAGGGCGGGGAGCGAGAGAGAGAGAGAGAGAGAGAGAGAGAGAGAGAGAGAGAGAGAGCGCGAGGAAGAAAGAGAACGTGATTGAGCCGTGCGGAGGATGAGAAGAGGACGAAGGGACCGGGAGAGGGAGGTTCACGACAGGCTCTTCTCCCGTCTGTTCTCTTCTGCTCTGCTATCTCTCCTCTCTTCTCCTGTCTGTTCTCTTCTGCTCTGCTATCTCTCCTCTCTTCTCCCGTCTGTTCTCTTCTGCTCTGCTATCTCTCCTCTCTTCTCCTGTCTGTTCTCTTCTGCTCTGCTATCTCTCCTCTCTTCTCCTGTCTGTTCTCTTCTGCTCTGCTATCTCTCCTCTCCTCTCTTCTCCTGTCTGTTCTCTTCTGCTGTGCTATCTCTCCTCTCTTCTCTTCTCCTATCTGTTCTCTTCTGCTCTGCTATCTCTGTCTCCTCTTCTCTCCACCCCTCTTTACCTCCCCTCATACTTCAGCTTCTACGTCGATGTGTGTGTGTGTGTGTGTGTGGTTGTGTGTGTAAGCGTGTATGTCATGAACTCTTGGCTGTGGGGCATTAGGCTTGTGAGGTCATATCCGACCTCCCCCACCAAGGTCTGCCACAAAACCCTCCCATAGCTGTATGAAGCAGAGGGCACATCTGAACACAAAAGGGTTTTCCTGTATTTGATGTGTTGCTTCTCTAAGTGTTCACCCTCCTTAAGGGCGAAAGGGCTTCTTCAAGCAATGTAAACATGTTTTTATCTCTTTTTTCAAGTAAATATGTTTACACACAGCACGGTCATACAGTCTTGACTATGTTGTCAATAGAAAAAACAGTAAGGGATAAATATCGATCAATCCATTCTCTCTGTTGCGATTCAAAATGTTTCATTAACATTGCGAGCGTGGACCATCTTATGTTTACTATCTCTTTTGTCATTGCATACACAAAATAATTCAGTATTTACTGTAGGAAGGATATGTGTGTTCGTATGTGTGTGTGTGTGTCGTCTTTCAATCAGTTCTGAGTTGTGCATCCTGTCCTTCTATCCCTGACCGTGACATGAGTCCTTCATCCTGACACAACTGTGAGACAGGCCAGAGAGCTACACAGGATTGACTCTGTGCCTGTGTGTGTGTGCGTGCATGTGGGACTGCGTTTCGTGCCTATGTTCTTTGTGCGAGTGCTTGTGTGCATGTGTGTGTGTGTGTGTGTGTGTGCAAGTTGTGTGTGTGAACATGCCTGTGGTGTAGACAAAGGCACCAAGGCAAAAAAGCACAACAGTAGCCTGCAGGAGGATGACAGGCTAACAAACAACCCTCATGTCCACACAGCAAGGGGGCAGGTGTGTGTGTGTGTGCATGCATGCGTGTGTATGTGTGTCCATGTGGGTGTGCGCGTCTATCTGTGGGTGTGCGTGTGTGCATGCGTGTGTGTGTATGTGTGTCCATGTGGGTGTGTGTGTCTATCTGTGTGTGGGTGTGTGTCCATGTGTGTGTCTATCTGTGTGTGGTTGTGTATGTGTGCGTGTGTGTGTGTGTGTGTGCATGCATGTGTGTGTATGTGTGTCCATGTGTGTGTCTATCTGTGTGTGGGTGTGGGCGTGCGTGTGTCTACATGTGTATATGTGTGTGTGTGTGTCAGTACATGCACGTGTGTGTGTGTTTACCTTCGCTACGTACAGTGCCAGGGTGACTGCCTCCAGCGTTTACGCTCCAAAGGAACACTATGTAAATACAGGAATAATTATGTGTGTTAGTGTGTTTGCATGGGTGCCTTATAAGGCATCTATGTGGCACAAATACTCTGGTTTGCATTGTGTCTAACCTTCACACTACTGACCCTCAGAGCAAGTTCAACACACCCGTATAGAGCTGTGCCTCATCACTGAACTCTTCTGCTGCCTCAAGTCACTGCATGTAGGCCTGTGTGTGTGTGTGTTTGCTATCCTATTTTGTAGTAGGACAGTCTCTTTAAATACTGCAGTGTACAGTACTAGACGGCATGCACAGTATATGCAGAAGTACTCTCTGGTACTATACATTACTACAAAGTATGTGCTGTGTTTTTAAATACGGGTTGAAATTTTATGTATGTGTTGAATGTATGTATGTGATTTCTTTCTTCATGTATTTATACATGAATTTAGTGTTTGTATGTATGTACGGTTTGTATGTGGTGAGTGTGTCAAAGGTGAGAGAGGCAGAGACAGACAGAGAGAAAGAGGAAGAGACCTTGAGAGAGAACACGGTTTCCCCCCTCTCTCTCTCCCCCCCCTCAGGTGATGCTGCTTGTGATTGACTCCTCCCCTGGCTGTGGTGTGCTACCTCCACCATCACGGTTTGACGTACGTCAGTTGGTCCACCTCTCCCTGGCCTTGACATGGCCTCTTCGTTTGTTGTTTGTTTTCGAGGCGTTTCAGTCCCCCTCTCACGTTACAGCTGTAGCTCTACATCACACACCCCCCCCCCCCCCCCACAGCTGCACGTTCCCCTGTAACGCCTTGCGGACCGCTAATGTGTTCGCGTTCCAAATCGGAGTTATCCTTGACTCCAATTTGTTCTCTCCTGCACCCTTGGCTAGCTGCTGTAACTCTTTTCGTTTGCACTGCAGACGATCAGATGGAGTCCCAAAGCAGCATGGTTTGCTTATTAATCGAAAGCAGGGGTGGCCCACACTTTTTGTCCAAGGAAAAAACATTGGACGCACATATTTTAATTTTTTATTTCAAATGTGTTTGTCAAAATGTATTTGCTGGCCAGAGAAGCACAGTTATTGACACATTTATAGGTCTACAAGAATTATTATTTACTTTGGATCAAGTTTGAGATGGATAAGAGAGGGTTGGAGTAATTTTAATAACCACAAAATATAAATAATATAAATTGGGCCGGATGAATCGTCCTGGGCTTTAGTCCACCCCTGGCCTAAAAAACTATCCACAGGATCTTAACCTTGGACAAACTGTTTATCCAGAAAAACATTTCAGGCACTCAACATAGACCCAATTCCATACAAAAAGAAAAAGAAATGTAAAAAAATGCATTTATGTAATAAATAAATATGCATTTATGTGCCATATTATGAACAGTCCCCGGAATCAGTATGTTAGCCTATCTTCTGTCTGCTAATGTGACTGTTGAAAGGATGAACAAACCTCTTGAGATGATAAATAAATTAACTGATGGTATATGGTTCACTTATTTTATTTGAATAATACATTAATTATCATATCTATTTCAGTTGTTAGGGGATGAACTTTAGATGAAAAAAACAGCAGCAGGAGGAATTGGTTCACGCACTCGCCTGAAAACCAGTGTATGTTGTATGTTAGCTAGCTGGTTGCTCATATGTTGATAGCTGATGTGATGTTGCGAGAGACTTACCTAGCCAAGGTGCTTATGATGAATTATGAGCTGTCCAGCCAGTGAGCAGCACATTGAACACATTTAGATTTAGTCATTTAGCAGACGCTCTTATCCAGAGCGACTTACAGTAAGTACAGGGACATTCCCCCGAGGCAAGTAGGGTGAAGTGCCTTGCCCAAGGACACAACGTCAGTTTGCATGACCGGGAATCGAACTGGCAACCTTCGGATTAATAGCCCGATTCCGTCACCGCTCAGCCACCTGACTCCCCTACAAGACACGCGGTAAGTTAGGAAAAACCCCTGTTCTGTTTTTCACTTGGGTGCCTATCTTTCATGTTACGACATAGTCTTTGGTTGTGTTAAAAAACAAACAATCATCCAAACAGGAGGGGCACTTTGTCAATGGCCTGGCAGAGGGGCAGGGCCTGCCTCTCCCATTCGCCCCTGCCTCTGCACACGTCTGCCCTGCCTTCATTTGTTTCGCCATCAGTCGTTGAGGTTATCTTTCTTTCCTCCCCATCTTCACTCTCTCTTCCCCCTCTACACCCCCTCTTCCCCCCCCCTCTCTCTCTCCCCCCCCCTTCTCTCTCTCTCTCTCTCTCTTTCTCTTTCTCTTTCTCTTTCTCTTTCTCTTTCTCTCTCTCTCTCTCTCTCCCCTCTCCCCCCTGTGGAAGAAATTGCGATTTCCTCCTGTTGAGGCCTAGCAGACTCTGGTCTGCTAAGACCAGGCTCCCAACTGAACGTCACAATAAAAGGTTCTTACTAAATTGTTTACGTTACCAGCATCACAGAGGGACAGCAGGCGCACCGAGCATAAAGCAAATAGGAAAGGTGGAAAAGGATCCCCTTACCATTTAGTTTTGTGCACCACGGGTTCTGCTTTATACTGGTGCCTCCGTGGCTCTCTACTGGATCTGGTTCTGCAATCCTGCTGCTCGACAACGCCAATTGATGAAGAAAGTGTTTTGTCCGTCTCTTCATAAACGGAGTGACTAAGTTCAGTTGAGTTCTGGATTTATCGATCTGCAAATTCGGAAAGAAAACCAGACCTCTGACAATAAATGACAACACAACACCAGGCTTAGGTCTCAACCATGTCTCTCTCCGCTCTGAAGACCGGAGGACCATCTTTTATAGGGCACAGGAATGTAAACATAGATAGTGACAGTCAGGCAGTAATGACGTTACAACAGTCTCAGAGAAAGAGATTCACAGCTCCCAACACATGACCACTCAGACTAGAGAGATCATAGTTGGCGCTCCCCTTGTAGTCATGACAAAGGACGTTTCCCCAGTACTTTCTCCTGATCCCGAACATCTATTAACCCTGACACATAGACACACTTAGGAATAGTTAAACTTCGGTACTTTTACTTAATTTAAGATTTGTATATGTTTGCACCTCCCTGCCACAGTAAATTCCGTGTTTGTATAACATACATGGCGAATAAACCGAATTCTGATTCTGATTCTGAACTAGTATCCAATGACTAGTTCTATTGATTAGTGAATAAAGTAAGCACACAGGAAATCTCAATTTCTTCCACACCCCCCCTCCCCCCCTCTTCCCCCCTCCCGCCCTCTCTCTCTCTCTCTCTCTCCCTCCCCCCCCTCTCTCCCCTTCTTCCCCCCTCCCGCCCTCTCTCTCTCTCTCTCTCTCCCTCCCCCCCCCTCTCTCCCCTTCTTCCCCCCTACCCGCCCTCTCTCTCCTCCCACAGGAACAACTGTCTCTCCACCTCCTTTATTCGTCATACGGGGGAAACACTCACGATTAAAAATGTAATCCTCGGCACCTTCCATAATTCATTGAGAGTGGCATATGTTAAATATCTGTTGAAAGCGTACATTTGATTTGTTTTGTAAACTCCACATGGACCAGAGTGTGCCTGGAGGGTATGCATCTTCATTGGCTAGGCGACAGCGGCAGGTAGCGAAGAAGAGGAGAGGATAATCCTCCGTGCGGCGCCTAGGTCCTGTTCCTCTGGTTACCTCTGGTTACCTCTGGTTACCTCTGGTTACCTCTGGTTACCTCTGGTTATCTCTGGTCATCTCTGGTTACCTATGGTTACCTCTGGTTACCTCTGGTTACCTCTGATTACCTCTGGTTATCTCTGGTCATCTCTGGTTACCTCTGGTTACCTCTGGTTACCTCTGGTTACCTCTGGTTATCTCTGGTCATCTCTGGTTACCTCTGGTTACCTCTGGTTATCTCTGGTCATCTCTGGTTACCTCTGGTTACCTCTGGTTACCTCTGGTTATCTCAAAGAGACACTGTGGGAGTATGCTTTAGAAAACAGAGTTGACTTCAGTCAGAATGGTTTTAAATATCATCCAAATGCAATAAAAACTCAAATCTGATCAAATCCAGTTGGACAGATGCGTGGTACTTCCCCTCGCAGCCAACAAACCAGCTGTGAATGGTGGTTTTAGATCTCCTCTCTTCTCCTCTCCTTTTCTCTCCTCCTCTCTTAGTAGATATGTGCGGGAGCACAGTGTGTGTGTGTGTTGTAGAGCTGGGTAGCTTGTTAGTGCACTTTAAGGCTTAAGGCTTTTATTCATAACTAACATGGAAGCCCCCCCCCCCCCCCTGTGTTAGCTGAAGCAGATGTACAGTGCCGCACACCAAACTACGCAAATGTTACAGTAAAGTCAAGATTGAAAATCAACATCATGTTATGGAGTTTTAGTTGTGAGATAGGAAAGAGAGGGAGGGAGAGAGAGAGGGCGGGAGAGAGGGAGGGAGAGATTGAAAGAGAGAGAGTGAGCGACTGAGAGAGAGAGAACTTTGATGAGACAAAGGGAAAAAGTGGTGGAGAGAGAGAAAAAGAGAGAGAGAGAGAGCGTCTAACACAGATCATGATTATCATGTTGGCAGGATCTTAGACATTAGACACATCAATAGTTTATCGGTCTCCATAGAGTTGCGCTCAATTCCCACATCTATAAATTACTAAATAAGGACATTTACATCACCAGGGCGGCGTGAACTTGTTCTCTCTCTTCTCCTCCGTGTCTCTCCGCTCTCTGTCTCCGCGCTTTCCGATGGTCCACCTGGCCATCCAGAGCTCGAAAAGAAAATAAGATGAAACAAGGGAGGGAGGGAGGGAGAGAGGTAGGGAGGGAGGGAGGGAGGGAGAAGGAAGGGAGGCTGAGAAGGGTCCAGAACCGATCATCTCATTCAGGGGAGCGAGGGAGGAGAAAAGCAAGAGAAAGAAAAAAGAAAACGTAGCAAAGACCTAGCACCTAAAAAGACACCCATAATTAATAGATGGGGCCCGCCGATACATATGAATAATGCAAAATTTATATTCAAGAAAATCACAAACACAACCCATAGGGAGGGAAAGAAAGGAATCGTTCCCCGCCAACTAGAACCTTTGTAAAATGTAGCAAACTTTTAATAATTAATCTGCATAAACAAATACCACATGAATAAAGAACACTTATAAAGTCACCCTAGCCACAGGAGTTAGGCGAACTTCCTGCACAACTTCAAGCCTCAACAGAATGAGAGAAAGAGACACAAAGAGAGAGAGTTGGGATGAAGAAACAGCAACAAAAAAAAGGCGGAGAAAAAGTTTTTATCGAGTGCTCTCCAAATGAAGACAGTTGAGGAAGTTAGTGGGCCGTGTTTTCGCTGCTGTAGTCTTCAGACCGCTTCACAAAACCAGCGTGAAAGCGTCCGCTAGATGTATCAGGATAACCTGGGCAAAAAATCTAAACTGGTGTCGTTATTTTAGTTCTGGAGCTGTAGTGTCCTCTGCTTGGTTGTCTGTTGTGTTGTAATTATTTGATCCTTATAGGGATAGCTGACAAGAGATAACTCTGTGTGTGTGTGTGTGTGTGTGTTTGTGTGTGTGACCTTGAATTCCTGCTGGGCCTGAGACAGACCGGAAATCAAGGTCATTCATTAGCTGCTGTTAAACACAACGTCAATTATGGAACACAGAGCCATGAACAACTCTCTCTCTCTCTCTCTCTCTCTCTCTCTCTCTCTCTCTCTCTCTCTTTCTCTCTCTCTCCCTCTCCCCCTGTCTCTCTCTCTCTCTCTCTCTCTCTCTCTCTCCCTCCCCCCCCCCCTCTCTCTCTCTCTCTCTCTCTCTCCCTCCCCCTCTCTCTCTCTCTCTCTCTCTCTCTCTTTGTCACACACACACTCTTCACTCTCTCAGCTCTTGATTTTCCTTTCCCTCGTTTCCTCCAGGTTTCTTTTATTCTTTTTCTCTCTCTTTACAGTACCCCCCCCCCCCACACACACACACACACAATTATAATGATATTGAAGCAAAGGCAAGCCTGTGTGTGTGTGTGTGTGTGTGTGTGTG